>NC_064614.1:1226136994-1226440024 GCF_023898315.1 Schistocerca nitens
GTTTACACCTCACAAGTTAATGCGTCCGACCCACATTATACGAAACTTCAGCTCGTAACTTCTGCGTATAATTTATGGGGTACCAAAAAACGGATCCTAATCCCATTTGATCCCCGTGCTTATATAGCACAAAGTGAAGTGAAATTTTCAAAACCTACCTTACCTTAAAGCATTAATTACTGCAACCGGAACGTTTGTCAAGCAGTACTACACCAAGATAATGTTACGCGGTGTTAATGAAGCCTAGAGCTTTCTGTGTCATTTGGAACTGTTGGCAGTGCTGTTCCCTATTACTGCAGACGGAGTTGCGCGCTACAGTGAAACGAGGCGCGTTTTTCGCAGTATGAAATCTGACTGGAATGAGTGTCACAGGTGTGCGGCCGCCTAAAGGATGCAAACTGAGCCGGTCTCGACGCTGATGTTCTCGCTCGCTGACAGTTTCTGTCATGTACTACTGCACTAATACGTTAAATATGTTGTACTAGCGGGATGGCACTGATCCAGGGTTATTTAAAAGGGAGGTTGGGCCCGAAGCTAAATCGGCTGTGATTGGCTGGCGCAGTGACGTCACTGTAGGAGCAAAGCGAGGCAGCGGCTAGCGCAGCAAGCGACTGTTACTAAGGACAGGCAACTACTTATAACACCAATAAGTTCTCAGGAAATTATTTAAAACAGTTGATTTACCTGTTAAGATGTTTGCAGTAGAAGAAGAGTGCCACTGTCTTGATTTCCGCTTCTGTGCTGCTGCTGCTTTCTGCATTTTATGCTTCGTATTGAGGAACCGCATACGAATGAGAAGTCGTGTTCTGATATACAGTTTTATAACGTGTGACGAAAATTCCGGATATTTAGTTTGGACAGCAGTGCATATTGTTTTCACTATATTTTTTTCCTGGGAAATACCATCCAATCCATTAAATTCATTAAAAATTAGTTCAAACTGGGACACCTTATGTAACCACTCATCTGTTGGAACTGTAAGCCCACCGCGAGATAGAAATTCAATCCAACCATAATTTCCACTTGTTGGAGGACTTAAAATATCACCAGACGGCGTTCCCAGTGTCTTGTCACAGTTCTTTGCACGATATGCAATGTAGCCAGCCAGGCAACGGAATCCTTCTGCAGAGCAGTCACATCCTTCTTTGACAGCAGATTCTTCTGGTGCAGGTTGAACAGGAAAGTTAATATCTCGTAGCTCTTTTTCACCATCTATCATTTGCAGTGCTTCGCTCATGTCAGGCAAAATTCCTGTGAACAGATGTGACGTGAAAAATCCGTCACAGTCATCTGCCTCTACTGATGTGTCACTTGACAGAGGAACGTCATGAGCATTGTGTCCCAGCAGTAACAGCCGTAATCGATATTTTACTTCCGTTGGAGAAGGGTTCAAATGGAAATGACCAATTCCTCTGATCTGTGAGAAAAAATTTTCTAGTGCATCCTGGTTCAATCTTGCAGTTAAAATAATAGTTATTTGTAGTGGCTGAAGATCTGAAAACAGTCCAAATAACGACCAAACAGTTGTCATAATGCCTTTCTGGAATGGGAGCAAGTGATTTGCATTGCCTACGCGCGTTTTTTCGGCACACGTATACAGTTCTCTCAATATTCTTTCTTGAACATCCTTATGTATCCCATAAGCACATGATAACACACATTCTTATTGTATCTCCGAGCATTCAGAATGTCAAATGCGTCGTTTGCTAACTGAAAAAAATTTGCTGCTTCCTCTTCTTCAGGCATTAGGTACTTTATGGCTTTAGCTGTGGTACTCGAAAAAAGTTGCATTGCCAAATAAACCCTTTGACGCTCTCTCCCCTTGACACTGAGATGAAGCTGTGACAGTTTAGGACACAACTTCATTTCACTCCTATCTAATGCGAGCAGTCTTTCTACAATAGATTTATCAACAATTTTCCCACTTAGAAGCTTTAGTCCGTCATCCAGAAAGTGGTTCCTCATTAATTTAAACAAATGCGGAACATCTGAAAACACCCAGATTCGTTTATTTTCATACTGCGGATTGGAAAAGCAGGAATTTGTTTCTGTCACATTAAAATCTTTCCAGACAGATCGATTTTTTGTTCCAAGGTCGCACACTACCGCAACAACGTCGCAACCAACATCTTGTACAGAGCAGATAATACTGTTTAACCGGTCAGCTGTTATTTGTGTGTCAAAATCATAGTAAATGGGTTGCTTGCATCCAGAAAACAAACCACGTACCATAACAAATAGCACGTTACTGTGTGGCCAAACAACACGATCTTCAACAGGATCATAAATAATATTGCTGTCTACATTCGTTTCGTCGAATGATAGCACACACACACGTTCAGTTTTTGTCAATACAGATGAGGGGGCTTTCATTAGTTGCAAAACGTCTGTCAGCACACCAGGAAAGCATCTGAAAGAGCGTGACGTCCATCTCTTAAGTGTTGACAGTCCTGGAAGTGGGAAACCGACCCGATTTCTTAAAAACAAATAACACTTCCTAGACACAGCACGAAGTGTAACCGCTTTACAAATATCTTCCCTTTGCCGTTTTTTTCCACTCAACAAGCAGTTTATCTGTGTTTTTGAAAACAATTTGCCTAATATTTGAGTCACTTTCTCCTGCACTTGCTTCTTTTGACACTTTTGTTGATATTTTATTTTCTCACCACAAGCTTTCACTTTAAGTTTCAAACGCTTCTCACTAAACCTGAGATTTGCACAAATAGCTGTCAGTCTGCGGTTCCTGTATTCTAATTCTTCTATACGTTTACAGAGTTCGCTGATCTGTTTACTATCAGTGTCACAGTCATCTGTCGCTGTTGACTGGTCTATTTTTCTTTTTTTCGGAGACACACTAACCAGGTGCTCAATTGCATTTTTCGTTGTCTTTCTTGCCTGCAACCTGTCTGCCCTATTCGGAGAAACTGTGTCATCAGGGCCTGAATTTCCACTAACACTGGGAACACTTCCTGGTATATTCACACTCGGCACTGCGTCTGGTTTAAGTGTTTTCTTCGGCGGTCGATTAAGAAGTTCTGCTCGCAAGTCACGTAGATAATCATCGGATGTGAAATGCAATGAACAAACAGTTGACGTCGCAACATTGAAGCGATCTTTTCGGTGGCACTTCATAATCCAGGCCTTCTGCACTTTAACGTCTTTTGGGAACGAATGATAAATGATATCCGTGCCTTTTGTCTTTCGGCTGTACGACAGACACCCTGTTACAGCACACCCAGGCATTTTAACGCAACACTTTTACAAATCACCGCAACAACACCACAAACTAAAGCAAAACAACTACACGGGTAAAGCAGCTATTTTAACGCCTCGAAACAATGCCCGCCTATGCTGACGTCATGCGCAGAACGACGAAATATTCGCCAGTTTGCGCAGGCCATTTCGGCCCCCCATGCACTGATCCAATAGAACATATTTATGACAATCTAATACTATATAATTCTTGTGATGATTTGTTCACGCATGTGTTACAGTGCAACTGAATAAATATACCACTGTCCAGTTAATTTCACCTGCGAGTTTGCCTCTAAAATAAATAATTTTGTTTTTTATTCCGTAACAGAAGGAATGCTTTAAAATGCATGTTGGTTATGTTTGTGTATACATGACTGTTTATTTTGTCCCCTTTTGCTGCCAATGTTTTTCGATGCCCAAATATGCCCCCTCCCCGCGCCCCAAGAAACATGGCCCTAGTCGTTGGTGCGGAGGCTTGCGTGCCACAGCAATACAATAGCTGTGTCGTAGGTGCAACCGCAATGGAGTGGTGTCTGTTGAGAGGCCAGACAAACGTGTGGTTCCTGAAGAGGGGCAGCAGCCTTTTCAGTAGTTGCAGGGGCAACAGTCTGGATGATTCACTGATCTGGCCTTGTAACACTAACCAAAACGACCTTGCTGTGCTGGTACTGCAAACGGCTGAAAGCAAGGGGAAACTACAGCCGTAACTTTTCCCGAGGACATGCAGCTTTACTGTACGGTTAAATGATGATGGCGTCCTCTTGGGTAAAATATTTCGGAGGTAAAATAGTCCCCCATCGGACCTCCGGGCAGGGACTACTCAGGAGGACTTCGTTATCAGGAGAAAGAAAACTGGCGTTCTACGGGTCGGAGCGTGGAATGTCAGATCCCTTAATCGAGCAGGTAGGTTAGAAAATCTAAAAAGAAAAATGGATAGGTTAAAGTTAGATATAGTGGGAATTAGTGAAGTTCGGTGGCAGGAGGAACACGACTTCTGGTCGGGTAATGCAGGATGATAAATACAAAATCAAATAGGGGTAACGGAGGAGTAGGTTTAATAATGAATAAATAAATAGGAAGACGGATAAGCTACTACGAACAGCATAGAGGATGCATTATTGTACCAAAGATAGACACGAAGCCCACGCTTAACAAAGTAGTACAAATTTATATGCCAACTAGCTCTGCAGATGATGAAGAGATTGAATAAATTTATGATGAGATCAAAGAAATTAATCACATAATTAAAAGAAACGAAAATGTAGTAGTCACGGGGGGCTGGAATTCGGTAGTAGCAAAAGGAAGAGAAGGAGAGGTAGTAGGTGAATATGGTAGTAGGTAAGAAATGAAAGAGGAAGCCGCCTGATAGAACTTTGCACAGAGCATAACTTCATCATCGCTAACAGTTTAAGAATCATGAAAGAAGATTGTATACGTGGACGAGACCTAGAGACACCGGAAGGTTCAGATTCATTATACAACAGTAAGACAGAGATTAGAAACCAGGTATTAAATTATAGGACATTTCCAGCGGCAGATGTTGATTCTGACCACAATTTATTGGTTACGGAATGTAGATTAAAACTGCATATATTGCAAACATGTATGAATTGAAGAAGATGTGACCTGGATAAACTCAAACAATCAGAGGTTGTACAGAGTTTCAGAGAGAGCATTAGGGAGCAACTGACATTTGGAAATTGTTTTGAATTGAATTTTAGATCTGGTAGCCACGAACAGACCAGACCTCATAGACGGTGTCAGTGTTGAGACAGGGATTAGTGATCATGATGTTGTCATTACGACTATAGTTACGAATGTTAAAAAGTCGGTCAAGAAGACAAGGAGAGTATTCTTACTAGAAAGAGCAGATAAGCAGTTGTTAGCATCCCACTTAGTAAATGAATCGACTTCATTTACTTCCGGTACGATGGACGTGGAAGAATTATGGGCAAATTTTAAACACATTGTAAATCACGCATTGGACAAGTATGTGCCGAATAAGTAGGTTACGTACGGAAAAGACCCACCGTGGTTTAACAGCGCAATTCGGAGAATGCTCAGGAAGCAAAGGCAGTTGCACTCGCGGTACAAGAAAGATCGGGAGAATGAGGACAGGCAAAAGTTGTAGAGATTCGTGCTGTTGTAAAGAGAGCGATGCGTGAAGCATTCAACCACTACCACCGTCATACCTTAGCAAAAGATCTTGCTGAAAACCCAAGGAAATTCTGGTCTTAAGTAAAATCGGTAAGCGGGTCGAAGGCTTTCTGGTATGATTTTTTTTTAAATTTAATTGAAAGCTTTGTTGCTTTGGTAAAAATAAAATTGGTTCTTTTTGTCGTGACAGAATAAATTACTATTAATCACACCAGATTTGTCGGAGAACAGCAGCAACATGTGTAATTGATCCAGCTTTAAGAAATTCTATTACCTTTTAGCGGAAAATTCGTGCGGTACTCTCCGACGTTGGAAAAGTCGTAGTGTTCCGTTCGGAGCAGGAGGCGGCTGTCTTTTCTCATTCGCGATATCGAAAATTACTAAAAAAAGTGAACAGAAATTTTTTTTTCGGAGGAAGATCGCGCGGAGAAACAGACGGAAGTTAAATGAAAGAAACCTAAGGGACCAACTAATTGGATTTGTACGAACATATAAACGGAACTGAAAGAACTTGGAATAAATACTATAACGATGTCGTCACGACAGCCTCCTGTTCCGACAGAACACACGCTGGATCATAAGCTGCATAAATCTTTTAAACAGGAAAGATTATCACAAGTATAATTAATGAAAATAAGGTTGAGAGATTTTCTTTGAAATTAAATAAACTTCAAGGCTTCAAGTATTATATTATGAAACGGAAACTTACATTAACATGGCCACCCATTGTGGCGGTGGAGCGAATTTTCATGATATACATTCTCGCTTGTTTGTGGCTACATATATTTTTTAATCACTTAAACTCTTAAAGTTCCAATAAAATGATTATATCAGTATGGAGCACAATACTTTTGCGTCCGACTCGCAACACATTCACAGAACAGCTAGAGAGCGGCGCGGCTCCCTGTAGAAGTAAAAAATTGGCAATTGTTATTTTGAAACATAGGTGCATCGTTTTTTTTTTTACTGATCGATAGCAGCGTATAACAGTTTATAGCTATCGTGATATTCTGCGCTTTTCAGGAGCGCGGCAATGATATCTGGTTACAACATTCATTGGTATATGTTAAAAGTTCGCACATACTGACAGGAATACAGAAAAAAAACTTTTACATGTTAAAAATCGCAGTGATAAAGGCTGTAATGTCACAATGCCTCCCATGTGAGGCATGATGATTCCGGAAGGATCATCAGGACTCACATGTAGTTTCAAGACATTACTGTGTTTTATCATCTGTTTACTTTCGTTCTAACATAAAATTGGAATGAGTTTGTCATCTAGTTATTTTATGCTTCCAGTACAGTTATGAAAACAAATTGTCTTTCAGTGTCTTTTGTGCACTTTGGCACTTCTCTCAGTTCATTGTAAGGTGTCCTTGCACTGTCATCTTAATTGCTGTTACTGTGAAACAAAATATGACAAAAAACAATCTTAAGTCTAACACACACAAAGCTAAATGAATAATACTCTATATAGAAAACAAAACATGTCAGTAGACAAACAAACACAGATACATTGAAATAATTACTTAAACAGTCCTCTAAAATTGTCTGTGACCTGTTTGGTCTCGTAATGTTTTTTATCCGTTTCATTAGATTCTTTTAGAATGTCGTTGTTAATCAGGACGTTTCACTTGACACTACACTGTACACTTTTATTTGTCACACGCTCACTTAACTGGAGTCTGCAACGTCTATTCTCGTTTGGTGAGCGGCGTCGTCCGAGAGGTCACGACCCTGCGTACCGTCTTTTTTGTGTTCGCTCGTGTTGCCTCTCTAGTGTCTCGCATCAAGCGTCATGTCGTTTACATGCAAATAAACAGAAAGAAACCTGTGTTAGGTTCGTGCTATAATGTAGACTTACAGGTAAAGGTTTTATAGGATTCTGGACAGGATTGATAACCTTCCCTTCCAGTTACCGTTTCAGTGCTCAGTAATGCCTTGTCTTTATTTAACTATCCATCGCAAAATATCCGACGTGACTGATTAAATGGAAATTAATTTGAAGCTAAGACTTCTCTTTTTACAGAATAAATAAAGTTCATAATTAAGTTTCACTGTGATCGCTTTAGCAATGTCTCTTGCGTAGTTGTGAGACGGAAAACATTCTAAGGTCAATGACACGCCTCCACAGCGCGCGCGTCGGTTGTGTTTCAAATGTTAATTGTTGAGTCCAATTGCAAGCAGCTCCGCCATGTTGCCGGTTACTAGTCCAGTGCAACACGCGCTCGTGTATGCTCGTATGAAGTTTAACGTGTGTCACTCGCGCTCTGCTAAAATGAGAACACGCGGAAAACACACGTCTAATGTCCTTTCTCCATCGTCGATCGGCGTATCGAAAACTTGGGTAGAAAATACCACCGTCTGTTTCGAGGATTTCACACGACAGTCCCTGCGACCTGCCATGCTGCTTACACACAGGTAAGTGAAGCCAACGTTTTACATATAGTTTGCAAAATGTTTTGCTGTTATCGCTGTCACTACCTGCACTTGCGTGTACACACGTCACTGCACACGTATTTTGTACACTTTATCACTCGCATTTTCTTTAGAACGTCTTAGAGTGTCTGCAAATTCACATCTCCCATCTCACATTGTGATTTCAAAGTTCACAGTTCAAGTTACTCACAGGTAAATACATTACAAGATTAAACAATGTCCATAAATTACATACATACATACATACATTTCTTAAGTTTGCTTACAGTCACAAAATTCTGTTAACCTTTTCAGTCACGCCACGCCGGATTAGCGTATTGAATACCACTACTTGTGCATCAAGGCACGATTATTTCGGTTATTCTCTCTCCCTTTTACAAAGGTAAAATTTTTTTTAAAACAAATCTTTTAAGCAGCTTGTTATTTCGTTTCTCTTCAAAATTTAGTGTCACTGTTTATGTAGAGCACAGATTGAACAAATTCGGTCTCTACTGGTCGAGCATACTCATGCATTTCTCTCCGGAAGATTCATGCTTCATAAAGTTACTGGCTGCAAGTACTACTCGCGGAATGTATTATAATCTCTCAACATTGCTACTCGCGATACGCGATTAGAACAAAACTTTCGCTAACGGATCTCTCCCACAAATTTCGTTTCCACTTCAACCGCCAAAGAGCACACAGATGAGCCTGTCAAATTCTAATTCTCACTTTTTTTTAATGGGATAGGATGGGGAAGTGGAAGAGGAGAGGATCAAATATGAACATAAATACACTATATACATATACAAATTCTAGCACAACTACACTAGGATATTTTTGTGACCTTAGATGCATGACATGCGTCACGTGTGCCTTCAAGTGGCTATTCTTTAATCTAATATCAGATCTTAGTTTTATTATTATAATGTAAGTCATATCTGGTGACAGCTTTCTAGCTTCTCACGCTTCCTTCTGGGCGATTGTCGGGCTTGGCTGCGAAATAGCTAATTACTTTAGTGCATCTTACATGTTTAAAGAAGAAACGTTTACCATCAGGAATGCTTCAGACTTGTCAGTACGACGTATATGTTTCCATGTAGTGGCACTCTCGACTACATGACCTAACAGCTGTTGTAAAACAGAATAAAGGAAATGCTTTGTTGCTTAGCTATTAAATCTTTATGAGGCTTACCGTTCGTAGATGATACTTTGAATCTGAGATTGAATCTCCTGAAAACTATCAAATACTACGTGATACTCTCTCTCTCTGTTATTTACTGCTTTTGACAGTTCAAACACTTGGCTACACAAATCTGTTTAATTCTGAAGATCGCGCTAACAAAAGGTATAGTGTTACAATAACGCACAGTTTACACGCAATAGGCTGTACTCTGTACACTTAAAGACTAACATTCCATCTTGAGGGCTGAAAAAGAAATTGCTTAACCTAATATTTCACATACATATATATTCATTGGAGTTGGAAGGTGGCAATCTGCTACTTCCTTCCGTATCTCCTTTCACCAATAACGGCATTTCTCAATGCCAACAGCCAACTTGGACTGCTTACACCTATGACTAACTTAAAACTAACTGAGAATCTGTCCTCTCAAATGGAATGTGCTTTCTTTTTCGTACGCCATACTAAATCAAATCTTCAATTACCTCCATAGTTTTTCGCCAAAGTGTGAGTACTCGTATTGGTGTGTTTGAATACCGAAGTGTTTCACAGGTTAAACCTTAGGCTGATGTTCCTTTGCTTGTTACTTTGCCTCGTTATACTTCTTGAGATCCTGGTGGTGATACAATCCTTTAATTCTGCCAGATGCTGGATCCGCTATTAGATAACATCCTGTATGTGGTTTTCTAATTACTACAAATGGTCCGTCGTACAATAGCCTCCATTTCCGATTTCTTTTCAACAACTTCGATGGCTTAATATGTGTCCGTAAAAGCACCTTTTCATTAATATCATATGTAAGAGCCTTAGATACTTTCTTGTCATAAGACTTCTTGCGTAGATTCGCCTGTACAGCTAAGGATACCAATGCTTGCCTAAGTTTTGCATCTAAATCTAATTCTGGTTCTACAATTTTAGGTATGGGATCTAACCATTCATTTCTTTCCCGATGACTCGTCATTAATTCCGCAGATGTAAATCCAGTTGAGAAATGTGGAAGATTGTTGACAATCTGCTCGAATGAAGATACAAAGTCAATCCAACGGGTTTGTCGATTAGGTATGTAGGTTCGAATGAATCTATTGAACTCTTTGAAGATACGTTCGATGGAATTAGATTGCGGTCTGAAACGAGATATAGGTATTTGTTTGATGCCATGTCTGGCAAGAAAATTACGCCAATGTCTGCCAGTGAAATTCGATGCATTATCTGATAGAATGGCCTCCGGCTTGCCAAATCGAGGAAAATAGTCTTGTTCGATTCGACGGATGATCGGAAGTGCACTGGATGATTTCACTGCATAAAGTCTCACATGTTTTGTGAAAAGATCCAACAATGCGACTAGGTATTTCACCCCTCCCCTCCCTTGCGGCAGGAGGCCGGCGAGATCAAGGGCCAGAACTTGATTTGGTCTCTCAGTAATACACTCCTGGAAATTGAAATAAGAACACCGTGAATTCATTGTCCCAGGAAGGGGAAACTTTATTGACACATTCCTGGGGTCAGATACATCACATGATTACACTGACACAACCACAGGCACATAGACACAGGCAACAGAGCATGCACAATGTCGGCACTAGTACAGTGTATATCCACCTTTCGCAGCAATGCAGGCTGCTATTCTCCCATGGAGACGATCGTAGAGATGCTGGATGTAGTCCTGTGGAACGGCTTGCCATGCCATTTCCACCTGGCGCCTCAGTTGGACCAGCGTTCGTGCTGGACGTGCAGACCGCGTGAGACGACGCTTCATCCAGTCCCAAACATGCTCAATGGGGGACAGATCCGGAGATCTTGCTGGCCAGGGTAGTTGACTTACGCCTTCTAGAGCACGTTGGGTGGCACGGGATACATGCGGACGTGCATTGTCCTGTTGGAACAGCAAGTTCCCTTACCGGTCTAGGAATGGTAGAAGAATGGGTTCGATGACGGTTTGGATGTACCGTGCACTATTCAGTGTCCCCTCGACGATCACCAGTGGTGTACGGCCAGTGTAGGAGATCGCTCCCCACACCATGATGCCGGGTGTTGGCCCAGTGTGCCTCGGTCGTATGCAGTCCTGATTGTGGCGCTCACCTGCACGGCGCCAAACACGCATACGACCATCATTGGCACCAAGGCAGAAGCGACTGTCATCGCTGAAGACGACACGTCTCCATTCGTCCCTCCATTCACGCCTGTCGCGACACCACTGGAAGCGGGTTGCACGATGTTGGGGCGTGAGCGGAAGACGGCCTAACGGTGTGCGGGACCGTAGCCCAGCTTCATGGAGACGGTTGCGAATGGTCCTCGCCGATACCACATGAGCAACAGTGTCCCTAAATTGCTGGGAAGTGGCGGTGCGGTCCCCTACGGCACTGCGTAGGATCCTACGGTCTTGGCGTGCACCCGTGCGTCGCTGCGGTCCGGTCCCAGGTCGACGGGCACGTGCACCTTCCGCCGACCACTGGCGACAACATCGATGTACCGTGGAGACCTCATGCCCCACGTGTTGAGCAATTCGGCGGTACGTCCACCCGGCCTCCCGCATGCCCACTATACGCCCTCGCTCAAAGTCCGTCAACTGCACATACGGTTCACGTCCACGCTGTCGCGGCATGCTACCAGTGTTAAAGACTGCGATGGAGCTCCGTATGCCACGGCAAACTGGCTGACACTAACGGCGGCGGTGCACAAATGCTGCGCAGCTAACGCCATTCGACGGCCAACACCGCGGTTCCTGGTGTGTCCGCTGTGCCGTGCGTGTGATCATTGCTTGTACAGCCCTCTCGCAGTGTCCGGAGCAAGTATGGTGGGTCTGACACACCGGTGTCAATGTGTTCTTTTTTCCATTTCCAGGAGTGTAATTGGATTCAGAGGAATTAGGTTCGAATGGTTGAAGGGTTTTGCCTTCTGGCAGATAAGACATGTACTTAACAACTTGTGGATTCGATGGTGCAAGTTTGGTACATAGCAATACGCAGAAATCTTTCGTTTGCATTTTTCAGGTCCATAATGACCCCAGGAAAGATGTGTGTACCAGATAAGGTGTTCAACGTATGCGTGTGGTATACACACACACCATCTACCAGAGAGGAGAGAAGTTCGATGGAATAAAACATCGTTGTGTAGTTTATAAAATTTGGACAAGTGGTGATCGTGTTTTGTTAGAAGAAGTTGTTCGATCTTACGCCATTTGGGATCTGTTTCTTGGAGTATACGCATCTGCTTGCAGAGCTGAAGGAAATACTTTCTATGTAGTGGGTCTTTCATTAGAAGAATTCGGTAGTTAGACATCTGCTCGATAAGTTCACTGGACTCGGGAAGTCCTTGCGGCATGCATGACAAAGCATCCGCGATAATGTTGTTTTTACCCTTGATGTATAGTATTTCGAAATCATACTCTTGCAAGAAGAGACTCCATCGTGTAAGACGAGGATGAAGAAGTTTACACGAGAGCAAGAAACTAAGAGCTTGGTGATCAGAAAAGACCTTAATTTTCCGACCATGGATGTAGTAATTGAACCTTTTAAAGGACCATACAATGGCCAGAGCCTCCAACTCTGTCACCGAGTATGACCTCTCACATTCTGTGAGAACCCTACTTGCAAAGCTGATAACTCTTATCTCTTCTTTTCCATCAATTACTTCCATTTGAAACAAACAAGAACCAAGCCCCTGAAATGAAGCGTCTGACGAAATACAGAATTCTTTATCCATGTCTGGATGGAACAAAATATTGCTGTTAAGAAGTGCTTGTTTAATGCGATCAAAATCTTCCTGACACTCTGGCGTCCAATGCCAGTGAGTATTTTTCTTTAGAAGATCATGCAATGCTTGACTGTTCATCGACTGGTCCGAAATAAATTTTCTGAAAAAGGAAGCCATTCCGAGGAAGCCTTTCAACTGGCGTTTAGAAGAGGGCACAGGAAAGTTTTTAATAGCTGCTAGTTTGTCTGGATCTGGGGTAAGTCCCTGTGATGATACAAGATGTCCTAAAAATTTAATCTCGCTTTTACCAAATTTAGACTTATGTAGATTAGCTGACTCCATAGTCAACAAACCTCTGGAAAACTTTGCTTATTATGTCTAAATGTTCTTCTCAAGATTTCGTAGCAATCAGTAAGTCATCAACATACACTGTTATTCGATCCAACAGTTCAGGTCCTAATACATGATCAAGTGCAGCTATGAATACGCCTGAACTCACATTCAAACCAAATGGAACTACTTTGAATTGGTATGATCTACCTGCAAATATAAACGCTGTATATTTTCGAGACTGTGATGTCATCTTGACCTGCCAGTAGCTCGATCTCAAGTCTACCGATGTGAGGAATTTTACTCCATGAAACCTTTGTAATTGTTTATCCATAGCCTCAGGTCGAGTTCTTACTGGAATAATTATTTTATTCATGTTTCTTGCATCCAAAACTATACGTACACTGTGGTGTCACCGCTAGACACCACACTTGCTAGGTGGTAACTTAAATCGGCCGCGGTCCTGTAGTACATGTCGGACCCGCGTGTCGCCACTGTGGGATCGCAAACCTAGCGCCACCACAAGGCAGGTCTCGAGAGACTGAGGAGACCTCGTCCCCAGTTGTACGGACAACATAGCTAGCGATTGGACGTGCTAAGCCTTGCTCTCATTTGCCGAGAGATAGACAGTAGAATAGCCCTCTGCTAAGTTAAATGGCGACCACCTAGCAAGGCGCCATTTGTATCAGTGCCTATAGCTTACTAATATTCAAGAGAGATGTATTCCAAGGACTAATTAAAAGTTAAGTAACAAGCATCGACGTACTTTTCTTCTTATTCATTTATAAGTTCTCATGTTCCAGACTTCACGCCCGTCTGCGTTAGCCTTGCGTGCCCTATCGGCTACAGCATTGTGTCTAGGCTGTATGGTCTAGACACAACATACACTACCATCCTGCTTCAAAACTGGCAATAACGGACTACTGTAAGGTGAGTCTGACGGTTCAATGATCTCCCACTTAAGCATTTTACGTATTTCATTTTTTACAGCCTCGCGCCTTGCATATGGGACAGAGTACGTTGTCTTGCAAAAAGTAGAATGGGGAGCGACCTTCATGTCATATTCGTAGTCACGTATTACTCCAGGTTTCGAAGAAAAGACATGAAGATACCTCATAAGTAAGTGCAGTAAATCTTGCCTTTGTATGTAATCAAGTTCACTGATACGCTTACTTTATTCAAAATCTCTTCTCTAGTCGGAAGTCCGTCATCAGTATCAAAATCCGTCCAACTGTTACCCTGTCTTGTCATGTGTGCTTGGTTCAAAAACATTCGCTGTACCAGTCTGCGTACCTTAACTTTGTGCTCAGTGTTGACTCTTTTGACATTGCCGCGCAACAATTGCAGCGTTACCTCCTGTTCACCTACTCGGATTGTACAGATACCCTTTTCTATACCAATCACTGCCTTATTCTTCCTCAGGAACTCCATTCCTAATAAGCATGACACTGACAAATTCTTAACTACTAGAAATACACACATGAAAGAAGTAGAATTAATCCTTATCGGTACCTGAGCTTGCAAATTGACTCGCTGTGATAAAGATCCTACCGCTCCTGTTACTGAACAACCTTGTACTGGTAACGTTACAATTTTCATCCCTGCAGAAACTTTCTTAACATACATAGTGATAAAGCATTTACGTTTGCACCAGTATCAATAATAGCATCTATTGGTGTATTGGCTATGTAAATTTTAGTCATTGCTTGTACTTCGTCTTCCCATACGTCATTCAAGTCTGTCTCAATATTTTCCTGCAACAAATCGTCTCTCAAGTCAGTGTCGCGATCATAACGTATTACGTTAAGTCGTTCAAGGTCGAGTTTGCCCCCATTATGTCCCGCAGCATCCCCAAGGAGGCGAAAAGGTGCTGCCTTTAGTTTTCCGCTTTCTTGTGATGCGACTGATTTGATTCTTCTGTCACATCACTTGACCATTCTCGCTGGTTTTTTACCCATTGTGTGTGTTGATTTGTATCAAACCCTTGTTGGTACTGCACTTGGTTACCAGGCTGAAAAATCGGTACATTACTTGCCTGCGTAAAATATACCGGTGGATTGTATTGTTTTCTTGGTTTATTGTTATTGTATCTAAAGTCCTGTTGTGGTGGCGTGTACTGTTGTTGTTGCATGAATGGTTGTTGCTGAGGCGTGTATTGCTGTTGTTGCTGGTGTTGTGGCTGCCCATAGGGTTGTGGTGGAGGTAGCTGACCTCCGCAATTTTGATTGTTGCAACGTTTACCCTTGTATTTGTTCCCATTCTGGTAGAAGTTACTACCGTTATTGTTTGATTGGTATGGGGCATTCCCGTAATACTGTTGTTGCGTGTTGTATATTGGATTGTACCGTTGGTTGCCGTAATGCTTGTTTTTATGTTTACCATTACGGTAACCATTGTTTCGGCCTCTATTGCGGTTATTGTACTGTTTGTTTCCGTATTGTGTTTCGTGTGAACCATTTCCATTACTACCGTTTCCATTCGAATACATGCCTGCGTTGTTGTTCTTACGGTTAGCATTCGCACGCGCGTCTTCGTGTATAAGATCGAGCGAATCAAGGACGGATAAAAATGCGTCCTGATCTTCCTCTGACACGTTCACTAATTTTTCGCGTATGGAAATGGGTAGTTTTGACTTAAGTATCATAATAACATCTTTTGTTGTTATGGGAGTGTCCCAATATTGTATCTTTGTCAAGTACTTTTCAAAGTACCGGCGAAGTCCGCCACTGTTCGAATGGAAAGGTTCGGCGTTGTAGACCTCTTTGCGTAGGCGTTGCTGAACACCTGCGCTCCAAAATTTGCTTAAAAAGTTCTTCTCAAACTCGCTAAATGTTTTGCACTTATCAACCATCTCGGTTCCCCATATAGCACTTTCTCCTTGCATGTATCCGGTAATGAATTGTATTCTCTGTTTGTCATTCCAGGCAGCTGGAAAGACTCCTGAAAAGTTCTTTAGGGAAACGACTGGATGAATATTTCGCTTTTCCGGTTGGAATGGTTGAAAAACTCTGTGTTTCAATACACTCTCCTCTTTCATGAGGGTTGTGAGTGTCAATTGTTCAGTGTTGTTGTTGTGTGAATCGTTAAATTCATTTTTCGGTCGCGGAATGTACTGTGGTGTGTTGTGTTGTTGTGTTGTCTGGTATTGATGTTCATCTGGCTCAGAAGGTAGTGAGTGTTTCCCGTCACTCTGGTTATCATACTGTAGTGTTTGAATTCGCTGTTTCAGGTCGGATATCTCATCTGTTACTTGCTTCCGCCATTCCGGCAAATCCCGGGTAAACACTCGTCTAATTTGGCCTAGTTCAGTGCAAACAGTGTCTCCTGAGCTGCCGGGTGCAGATAATATGTCTAAGGTTGCGGATTTAACAACATCTTTCAAGTCACGTGTAACCTTCTCCTCAACAAGCTTCTCTTGTACATCAATCCATTCTTTGTAATGTTCGGTAAGTGCTTTAGTGTGCGAAGCAACACTACTGTTAACTCTTTCCTCAATAGTTCGGTCCGAAATGTCATTCGCCATTCCACTTACTTTTGATTCTACAGTGGCTACCGCTGTCGCTAACTCGTCTACCTGTCGTGCAACTGTTTTATACGCAAGTTTTACCGAATCGGTTTCTTTGCGACACGCTTCGATTTGAGTTGTGAGATTCTGACCAGTGTTATCAATTTTGTTATTCAGAGTGCTTATCTGTGTTGTCAAAGTGGTTACTTGCGCCGTGACGTCACCCTTAACCGAATCTATCTGTGCTGTGAGAGAGCCTACTTGCGTAGTGAGGGTACCTACTTTCGCATCAATGGTGGTGGTATTTACGTCATTCCTAACTCAGTCAATCTGTGTTGTCATATCCGTTTTCAACTCTGATAAAAACTTGTCTCTGTCTTTCTCACGTTGTTCGCGATCACGTTCGCGCTGTTCCCTCTCCTGTCTGTCTAGTATCAATTCCTGTAACATTTTGACAATGTCAATTGATACCGTTATCGGGGAGGTGGGTGTTTCCTGCTGAGTGTCGTCCACGTTAACTACCTCTTGTCTGTCGTCTCTCCTGGCCGTCGTTCCGCGTGAGCGGAGTCGGTAATGTTTGTTAACAGTGCCGTCGCTTTCGTCTGCAGAGTTCGCGCTCGATTGTCCGTACGCCATAATGAAATTCAACTATTGCCAACTTAAAATGGGTACTGCCAACTGAAATTCTGATTGTCAATTATTCTTGCCGCGCAAGTTAAAGTCGCGGCGCGTTCGTCAAATGTCTAATGTTACGTGGGTAATAAGTGACACACGTCTGTAGTAAAAAGACAAGATGGAGTCAACGCCGTCGAAACAATTGATTGCCAACGCTGTTACACAGAAAAGACTGAAATGGCATCCATCTTGAACTTACACGAGAATACTAACTACAGTATAAAACAAATAGTCCAAGCAAAAGGTTACAGAAAATGTTCAAATATTTACGTAGAAAAAAAAGTGTTTTTTTTTACGTTAAGCTACAGAAAGGATAGAGTGAGGTCGAATTTGAAGGTCAAATGAGCTACTCTTTAGACAGAACTATGGCAAACGAAAATTTGGTACTCACTCGGCGTTGTCTTCAAAACTGCAAATCTGCGTCTTATTAAATCCCAAGATATTTGTGTAAATACCGCGTCCTTCAATATTGCGTATATTTATTGCTCATCCGTAATTTTATGCAGCATTGGGTTCCAAAGAGCGATACATGAAATAAGACAATCATATATTAGTACCGTGACACTTTCAATATTTTAGTCAAGTCCCTGTTCGGGCGCCAGATCTGGTATGATTTTTTTTTTTTAATTTAAATGAAAGCTTTGTTGCTTTGGTAAAAAAAATTGGTTCTTTTTGTCGTGACAGAATAAATTACTATTAATCACACCAGATTTGTCGGAGAACAGCAGCAACATGTGTAATTGATCCAGCTTTAAGAAATTCTATTACCTTTTAGCGGAAAATTAGTGCGGTACTCTCCGACGTTAGAAAAGTCGTGGTGTTCCGTTCGGAGCAGGAGGCGGCTGTCTTTTCTCATTCGCGATATCGAAAATTACAAAAAAAAAATGAACAGAAATTTTTTTTCGGAGGAAGATCGCGCGGAGAAAACAGACGGAAGTTAAATGAAAGAAACCTAAGGGACCAACTAATTGGATTTGTACGAACATATAAACGGAACTGAAAGAACTTGGAATAAATACTATAACGATGTCGTCACGACAGCCTCCTGTTCCGACAGAACACACGCTGGATCATAAGCTGCATAAATCTTTTAAACAGGTAAGATTATCACAAGTATAATTAATGAAAATAAGGTTGAGAGATTTTCTTTGAAATTAAATAAACTTCAAGGCTTCAAGTATTATATTATGAAACGGAAACTTACATTAACATGGGCACCCATTGTGGCGGTTGAGCGAATTTTCATGATATACATTCTCGCTTGTTTGTGGCTACATATATTTTTTAATCACTTAAACTCTTAAAGTTCCAATAAAATGATTATATCAGTATGGAGCACAATACTTTTGCGTCCGACTCACAACACATTCACAGAACAGCTAGAGAGCGGCGCGGCTCCCTGCAGAAGTAAAAAATTGGCAATTGTTATTTTGAAACATAGGTGCATCGTTTTTTTTTTACTGATCGATAGCAGCGTATAACAGTTTATAGCTATCGTGATATTCTGCACTTTTCAGGAGCGCGGCAAAGATATCTGGTTACAACATTCATTGGTATATGTTAAAAGTTCGCACATACTGACAGGAATACAGAAAAAAAACTTTTACATGTTAAAAATCGCAGTGATAAAGGCTGTAATGTCACAGCTTCCACCAGTCACTCACTGATCAGTCTGGCCTGGCAACGAGAGACAGCAAAACGAAAGCTGAAATTTTAAATTTAGCATTTGAGAAATCTTTCACGCAGGAGGATCGTACAAACATACCGCCGTTTGAGTCTCGTACAGATTCCTGTATGGAGGACATAGTGATAGACATCCCTGGGGTTGTGAAGCAACTGAATGGGTTGAAAATAAATAAATCGCCAGGTCCTGATGGGTTTCCAGTTCGCGTTTTACAGAGAGTACTCTACTGCATTGGCTACTTACTTAACTTGCATTTATCGCGAATCTCTTGCCCAATGTAAAGTCCCGAGCGACTGGAAAAAAGCGCAGGTGACGCCTGTATATAAGAAGGGTAGAAGGACGGATCCTCAAAATTACAGACCAATATCCTTAACATCGGTTTGTTGCAGGATTCTCGAACACATTCTCAGTTCGAATATAATGAATTTCCTTGAGACAGAGAAGTTGCTGTCCATGCATCAGCACGGCTTTAAAAAGCATCGCTCCTGCGAAACGCAACTCGCCCTTTTTCCACATGATATCTTGCGAACCATGGATGAAGGGTATCAGACGGATGCCATATTCCTTGACTTCCGGAAAGCGTTTGACTCGGTGCCCGACTGCAGACTCCTAACTAAGGTACGAGCATATGGGATTGGTTCATAAGTATGTGAGTGGCTCGAAGACTTCTTCCTGGATAGTGAGTGTTCATCGGAGGTGAGGGTATCATCTGGAGTGCCCCAGGGAAGTGTGGTAGGTCGGCTGTTGTTTTCTATCTACATAAATGATCTTTTGGATAGGGTGGATAGCAATGTGCGACTGTTTGCTGATGATGCTGTGGTGTACGGCAAGGTGTCGTCGTTGAGTGACTGTAGGAGGATACAAAATGACTTGGACAGGATTTGTGATTGGTGTAAAGAATGGCAGCTAACTCTAAATATAGATAAATGTAAATTAATGCAGATGAATAGGAGAAAGAATCCTGTAATGTTTCAATACTCCATTAGTAGTGTAGCGCTTGACACAGTCACGTCGATTAAATATTTGGGTGTAACATTGCAGAGCGATATGAAGTGGGACAAGCATGTAATGGCAGTTGTGGGGAATGCGGATAGTCGTCTTCGGTTCATTGGTAGAATTTTGGGAAGATGTGGTTCATCTGTAAAGGAGACCGCTTATAAAACACTAATACGACCTATTCTTGAGTACTGCTCGAGCGTTTGGGATCCCTATCAGGTCGGATAGAGGGAGGACATTGAAGCAATTCAGAGGCGGGCTGCTGGATTTGTTACTGGTAGGTTTGATCATCACGCGAGTGGTACGGAAATGCTTCAGGAACTCGGGTGGGAGTCTCTGGAGGAAAGGAGGCGTTCTTTTCGTGAATCACTACTGAGGAAATTTAGGGAACCAGCATTTAAGGCTGACTGCAGTACAATTTTAATGCCGCCAACTTACATTTCGCGGAAAGGCCACAAAGATAAGATAAGAGATATTAAGGCTCGTACAGAGGCAGATAAGCAGTCATTTTTCCCTCGTTCTGTTTGGGAGTGGAACAGGGAGAGAAGATGCTAGTTGTGGTACGAGGTACCCTCCGCGACACACCATATGTTGGATTGCGGAGTATGTATGTAGATGTAGATGTAGATGTAGACAAGAACAGGGGAAAGGAATTCAGCAGTAGAAGAATGGCTAGATTTGAGACATGAAATAGTGAAGACAGCAGAGCATCAAGTAGATAAAAAGACGAGAGTTAGTAGAAATCCTTCGCCAACAGAAGAGACATTGAATTTAATTAATGAAGGAAGACAATGTAAAATTGCAGTAAATGAAGCAGGCGAAAAGGAATACAAGCGCCTCAAAAACAACATCGACAGGAAGTGCAAAATGGCTAAGCGGGAATGCGTAGAGGACAAATGTAAGGATGTAGAAGAGTATATCACAACGGGTAAGACAGATGGCGCCTACTGGAAAATTAAAGAGACCTTTGGAGGAAAGATAACCACGTGTATGAATATCAAGAGGGAAAGCAAGAAGGTGGAAGGAACAGGGGTGATGTAGTTGAGGGCAATATTATGGAATTGGAAGAGGACGTAGATGAAGATGAGGTGTGAGATATGATACTGCGTGAAGAATTAGACAGAGCACTGAAAGACCTAAGTCGAATCAAGGCCGTGGGAGTGGACAAAATTCCGTTAGGACTACTGATAGCCTTGGGAGAGCCAGCCATGGCAAAACTATTCCATCTGGTGAGCAAGATGTATGAGACAGGCGAAATACCCTCAGGCTTCAAGAAGAATGTAATAATACCAATTACAAAAAAAAAGCAGGTGCTGACAGATGTGAAAATTACAGAACTATCAGTTGAAAAAGTTACTGTTGCAAAATACTAACACGAATTCTTTACAGACGAATGGAAAAACTGGTAGAAGATAATTTCGGGGAAGATCAGTTTGAATTCCGTAGAAATGTAGGAACAGCGAGGCAGTACTGACCCAAAGACTTATCTTAGAAAACAGAGTAAGGAAAGGAAAACCTACGTTTATAACATTTGTAGACTTGCAGAAAGCTTTTGAAAATGTTGACTGGAACACTCTCTTTGAATTCTGAAGGTGGCAGGGCTAAAATAATGGGAGGAAAAGGCTATTTACATATTTGTACAGAAACCAGATGGCAGTTACTGTATAAGAGTCCAGGGGCACCGCCGGCCGAGGTGGCCGAGCGGTTCTAGGCGCTATAGTCTGGAACCGCGCGACCGCTACGGTTGCAGGTTCGAATGCTGCCTCGGACATGGATGTGTGTGATGTCCTTAGCTTAGTTAGGTTTAATTAGTTCTAAGTTCTAGGGGACTGATGACCTCAGATGTTGAGTCCCATAGAGCTCAGAGCCAGGGGCACCAAAGGGAAGCAGTGGTTGAGAAGGGTGTGAGGCAGGGCTGTAGCCTATTCCTGATGTTATCAATCTGTACTTTGAGCAAGCAGTAAAGCAAACAAAAGAAAAATTTGAAATAGGAACTAAAATCCAAGGAGAAGAAATAAAAACCTTGAGGTTTCCGGTGACATTGTAGTTCTGTCAGAGACAGCAAAGGAATTGGAAGAACAGTTTAACGGAATGGACAGTGTCTTGAAAGGGGGATGTAAGATCAACATTGACAACAGCAAGACAAGGATAATGAAATGTAGTCGACTTAAATCCTGTGATGCTGAAGGAATTTGACTGGGAGACAAGGCACTTAAAATAGAAGAGGAGTTCTGCTGTTTAGGCAGCCAAATAACTGATGATGGTCGAAGTAGAAAGGATATGAAATGTAGACTGGCAATGGCTAGAAAATCGTTTCTGAAAGAGAGAACTTTGTTAACATCGAGCATAGATTTAAGTGTCAGGAAGTCGGTTCTGAAAGTATTCATATGGAGTGCAATGATGTATGGAAGTGAAACATGGACGATAAACAGTTTAGACAGGAAGAGAACAGAAGGATTTGAAATTTGGTGCTAAAGGAGAATGCTGAAGATTAGATGGATAGACCACACAACTTATGAGGAGGTACTAAATACACTCCTGGAAATTGAAATAAGAACACTGTGAATTCATTGTCCCAGGAAGGGGAAACTTTATTGACACATTCCTGGGGTCAGATACATCACATGATCACACTGATAGAACCACAGGCACATAGACACAGGCAACAGAGCATGCACAATGTCGGCACTAGTACAGTGTATATCCACCTTTCGCAGCAATGCAGGCTGCTATTCTCCCATGGAGACGATCGTAGAGATGCTGGATGTAGTCCTGTGGAACGGCTTGCCACGCCATTTCCACCTGGCGCCTCAGTTAGACCAGCGTTCGTGCTGGACGTGCAGACCGCGTGAGACGACGCTTCATCCAGTCCCAAACATGCTCAATGGGGGACAGATCCGGAGATCTTGCTGGCCAGGGTAGTTGACTTACACCTTCTAGAGCACGTTGGGTGGCACGGGATACATGCGGACGTGCATTGTCCTCTTGGAACAGCAAGTTCCATTGCCGGTCTAGGAATGGTAGAACGATGGGTTCGATGACGGTTTGGATGTACCGTGCACTATTCAGTGTCCCCTCGACGATCACCAGTGGTGTACGGCCAGTGTAGGAGATCGCTCCCCACACCATGATGCCGGGTGTTGGCCCTGTGTGCCTCGGTCGTATGCAGTCCTGATTGTGGCGCTCACCTGCACGGCGCCAAACACGCATACGACCATCATTGGCACCAAGGCAGAAGCGACTCTCATCGCTGAAGACGACACGTCTCCATTCGTCCCTCCATTCACGCCTGTCGCGACACCACTGGAGGCGGGCTGCACGATGTTGGGGCGTGAGCGGAAGACGGCCTAACGGTGTGCGGGACTGTAGCCCAGCTTCATGGAGACGGTTGCGAATGGTCCTCGCCGATACCCCAGGAGCAACAGTGTCCCTAATTTGCTGGGAAGTGGCGGTGCGGTCCCCTACGGCACTGCGTAGGATCCTACGGTCTTGGCGTGCATCCGTGCGTCGCTGCGGTCCGGTCCCAGGTCGACGGGCACGTGCACCTTCCGCCGACCACTGGCGACAACATCGATGTACTGTGGAGACCTCACGCCCCACGTGTTGAGCAATTCGGCGGTACGTCCACCCGGCCTCCCGCATGCCCACTATACGCCGTCGCTCAACGTCCGTCAACTGCACATACGGTTCACGTCCACGCTGTCGCGGCATGCTACCAGTGTTAAAGACTGCGATGGAGCTCCGTATGCCACGGCAAACTGGCTGACACTGACGGCGGCGGTGCACAAATGCTGCGCAGCTAGCGCCATTCGACGGCCAACACCGCGGTTCCTGGTGTGTCCACTGTGCCGTGCGTGTGATCATTCCTTGTACAGCCCTCTCACAGTGTCCGGAGCAAGTATGGTGGGTGTGACACACCGGTGTCAATGTGTTCTTTTTTCCATTTCCAGGAGTGTACAATTGGACAGAAAAGGAATTTGTGGCAGAAGTTGACTAGAAAAATGGATCAGTTGGTAGGACATGTTCTGAAGGATCACGTGATTACCATCTTGGTATTGGAGGGAATCGTGGAAGGTAAAAGTCGTAGAGGGAGACCAAGGGATGAATACACTAATCAGATTCAGAAGGATGTAGGTTGCAGTAGGTACTCGGAGATGAAGAGGATTGGGTAGGATAGAATAGCATGGAGAGCTGAATCAAACCACTCTCAGGACTGAAGACCACAACAACAACAAGAGACGTGCGTAGACGTCTCTCCAACCTCGGAACGTACGAGAGGGCGAGTCGTGCTGCAATCTCTGCCAACTTTTTTTCGTACTAATTTCTGTAAGGATTCTGGAACTAATGAGAGGGTTTATTCTCTTTTGTGCCATATTTTTCTATTTTCGTTCCATATTTTTAGATGGGGAGAAAGGAAATTTTTGAATTCCTTTTTTTTTTCTTTCTTCTGATTCAGTTTTGGTTTTGATCTGGAGCGGTAAAATATAACGCTGGTCTTCGCCTTACAAGTCAGGGAAACCCCTCTAAAACTGACCTGGGATAATATAATTTTGCTAACGTGACGTGGCGCCTTTACGGATTTTATGTGAGTGTGCATTGTAAATTCCTGCGTCATTCAGAACCTCGTTTTCATACATTCGCTGTCTACAATAATTTATACCACTAGTCGTTCTCAAGCCACGGTGCTTCAAATGTTAGTTCCTCTTATTTCATTGAGATATTAATCTCTCTGGGCATAGCACCTACACAACTTCAAATATGCATGTTCAACATACAAACAGATTTACATAATTCAGTTGACACAGAATATCTATATTACTGAACGGCCGAAACGATCACTCAGTCACAAAGTTATAAATTTTGTGTATACCTCGAAGCTGCGCTGTTCAAGTCTCGTCATTAACAACATTTACTGTAGTTAGGTACCAAAAGAAACATGAAAAATCAGTGGCTTTCGCTTATCTGAGTTCAGCATGTGATACAGTTTGGAGGCATGAACTACTTCATAGATTATTACAACTTATTCCATGCACGTTGACAACAAAACTAATTGGCAACGTATTAGCTGAAAGGACATTTAGTGTAACTGCAGGGAAAGACACTTGCTGTTAAAAAATGCTGAATAATAGTTTTTCACGTGATCCGCCCTCACTCCCCTCAAGTTCAATTTACGTAGCCTACAGTTTACACAAAGGTGACAAAAGTTTAGGGATACCTCCTAATACCGTGTAGGGTCTCCTGTTGTCCAGTGTAGTGCATCATCTCGACTTGGCTCGGACTCAACAAGTCGTTGGAAGTCCTCTGCAATTATACTGAGCCATGCTGCCTCTGTAGCCGTCCATAACTGCGGAAGTGTTGTCGGGTACACGATTTTGTGCACGAATTGACCACTCGATGATGTCCCATAAATATTCGAGGGGCTTCATGTTGAGCGACCTGGGTGGCCAGATCATCAGCTCGAATTCTCCAAATTGTTCTTCAAACCAATCGCGAACTACATTTTAGCGCGGTGACATGGCGCATTCCATCGTTTTTTGGGAACATGAAGTGCTTGAATGGCTGCAAATGGTCTCCAAGCAATGGAACATAACAATTTTTAGTCCATGATAAGTTCAATTGGACCAGAGGATCCAGCACATTTTACGTAAACACAGATCATATCATTATGGAGCCGCGACCAGCCTGCCCAATGCCTTATTGACAACCTGGGTCCATGGCTATGTGGGGTCTGCGCCACATTCTAACATCAGTTCTTATCAACAGGAATCGGGACTCACGCGACCACGCCACGGTTTTCCAATAGTCTAGGGTTCGATCCCCGCCACTGCCTAAATTTTGATAAATAATCAGCATTGGCGGCCGAAGACTTCCGGCATAAGAAGTCAGCCTCATTCTGCCAACGGCCTTGTCAATGAGGGCGGAGGAGCGGATAGAGGTTCAGGGCACTCTCTTGTCCTAGGGGTGGGAAATTACCCCTAAAGGCGGAAGAATCAGCAATGATCAACGACATGAGGATGCAGAAGGCAATGGAAACCACTGCATTAAAGACACGTAACGTGTATCCACAGGACATGTGGCCTGTAATTGAAGAAGTCTCATGATGATCTCTCCATTGGCAAAAGATTCCGGAATAGTCCCCCATTCGGATCTCCGGGAGGGGACTGCCAAAGGGGAGGTTACCATGAGAAAAAGATTGAAGAATCAACGAAAGGATAACGTTCTACGAGTCGGGGCGTGGAATGTCAGAAGCTTGAACGTGGTAGGGAAACTAGAAAATCTGAAAAGGGAAATGCAAAGGCTCAATCTAGATATAGTAGGGGTCAGTGAAGTGAAGTGGAAGGAAGACAAGGATTTCTGGTCAGATGAGTATCGGGTAATATCAACAGCAGCAGAAAATGGTATAACAGGTGTAGGATTCGTTATGAATAGGAACGTAGGGCAAAGGGTGTGTTACTGTGAACAGTTCAGTGACCGGGTTGTTCTAATCAGAATCGACAGCAGACCAACACCGACAACGATAGTTCAGGTATACATGCCGACGTCGCAAGCTGAAGATGAACAGATGGAGAAAGTGTATGAGGATATTGAAAGGGTAATGCAGTATGTAAAGGCGGACGAAAATCTAATAGTCATGGGTGACTGGAATGCAGTTGTAGGGGAAGGAGTAGAAGAAAAGGTTACAGGAGAATATGGCCTTGGGACAAGGAATGAAAGAGGAGAAACACTAATTGAGTTCTGCAACAAGTTTCAGCTAGTAATAGCGAATACCCTGTTCAAGAATCACAAGAGGAGGAGGTATACTTGGAAAAGGCCGGGATATACGGGAAGATTTCAATTAGATTACATCATGGTCAGACAGAGATTCCGAAATCAGATACTGGATTGTAAGGCGTACCCAGGAGCAGATATAGACTCAGATCACAGTATAGTAGTGATGAAGAGTAGGCTGAAGTTCAAGACATTAGTCAGGAAGAATCAATACGCAAAGAAGTGGGATACAGAAGTACTAAGGAATGACGAGATACGTTTGAAGTTCTCTAACGCAATAGATACAGCAATAAGGAATAACGCAGTAGGCAGTACAGTTGAAGAGGAATGGACATCTCTAAAAAGGGCCATCACAGAAGTTGGGAAGGAAAACATAGGTACAAAGAAGGTAGCTGCGAAGAAACCATGGGTAACAGAAGAAATACTTCAGTTGATTGATGAAAGGAGGAAGTACAAACATGTTCCAGGAAAATCAGGAATACAGAAATACAAGTCGCTGAGGAATGAAATAAATAGGAAGTGCAGGGAAGCTAAGACGAAATGGCTGCAGGAAAAATGTGAAGATATCGAAAAAGATATGATTGTCGGAAGGACAGACTCAGCATACAGGAAAGTCAAAACAACCTTTGGTGACATTAAAAGCAACGGTGGTAACATTAAGAGTGCAACGGGAATTCCACTGTTAAATGCAGAGGAGAGAGCAGATAGGTGGAAAGAATACATTGAAAGCCTCTATGAGGGTGAATATTTGTCTGATGTGATAGAAGAAGAAACAGGAGTCGATTTAGAAGAGATAGGGGATCCAGTATTAGAATCGGAATTTAAAAGAGCTTTGGAGGACTTGCGGTCAAATAAGGCAGAAGGGATAGATAACATTCCATCAGAATTTCTAAAATCATTGGGGGAGTGGCAACAAAACGACTATTCACGTTGGTGTGTAGAATATATGAGTCTGGCGATTTACCATCTGACTTTCGGAAAAGCATCATCCACACAATTCCGAAGACGGCAAGAGCTGACAAGTGCGAGAATTATCGCACAATCAGCTTAACAGCTCATGCATCGAAGCTGCTTACAAGAATAATATGCAGAAGAATGGAAAAGAAAATTGAGAATGCGCTAGGTGACGATCAGTTTGGCTTTAGGAAAAGTAAACGGACGAGAGAGGCAATTCTGACGTTACGGCTAATAATGGAAGCAAGGCTAAAGAAAAATCAAGACGCTTTCATAGGATTTGTCGACCTGGAAAAAGCGTTCGACAATATAAAATGGTGCAAGCTGTTCGAGATTCTGAAAAAAGTAGGAGTAAGCTATAGAGAGAGACGGGTCATATACAATACGTACAACAACCAAGAGGGAATAATAAGAGTGGACGATCAAGAACGAAGTGCTCGTATTAAGAAGGGTGTAAGACAAGGCTGTAGCCTTTCGCCCCTACTCTTCAATCTGTACATCGAGGAAGCAATGATGGAAATAAAAGAAAGGTTCAGGAGTGGAATTAAAACACAAGGTGAAAGGATATCAATGATACTATTCGCTGATGACATTGCTATCCTGAGTGAAAGTGAAGAAGAATTAAATGATCTGCTGAATGGAATGAACAGTCTAATGAGTACACAGTATGGTTTGAGAGTAAATCGGAGAAAGACGAAGGTAATGAGAAGTAGTAGAAATGAGAACAGCGAGAAACTTAACATCAGGATTGATGGTCACGAAGTCAATGAAGTTAAGGAATTCTGCTACCTAGGCAGTAAAATAACCAATGACGGACGGAGCAAGGAGGACATCAAAAGCAGACTCGCTATGGTAAAAAATGCATTTCTGGCCAAGAGAAGTCTACTAATATCAAATACCGGCCTTAATTTGAGGAAGAAATTTCTGAGGATGTACGTCTGGAGTACAGCATTGTATGGTAGTGAAACATGGACTGTGGGAAAACCGGAAAAGAAGAGAATCGAAGCATTTGAGATGTGGTGCTATAGGCGAATGTTGAAAATTAGGTGGACTGATAAAGTAAGGAATGAGGAGGTTCTACACAGAATCGGAGAGGAAAGGAATATGTGGAAAACACTGATAAGGAGAAGGGACAGGATGATAGGACATCTGCTAAGACATGAGGGAATGACTTCCATGGTACTAGAGGGAGCTGTAGAGGGCAAAAACTGTAGAGGCAGACAGAGATTGGAATACGTCAAGCAAATAATTGAGGACGTAGGTTGCAAGTGCTACTCTGAGATGAAGAGCTTAGCACAGGAAAGGAATTCGTGGCGGGCCGCATCAAACCAGTCAGTAGACTGTTGACAAAAAAACAAAAGAAAAGGGTCCAGCCGCCATGGTCTCGAGCCCAGCAGAGGCGCTGGAGGCGATGTACTCTTAGCAAAGGCAGTCGCGTCGATCGGTTGCTTCCATAGCGCGTTAACACTTGATTTCGTCGCAATATAGTAATGGATACGTTCGTCGTACGTCCAACATTGATTTCTGCAGTTATTACGCACATTGTTCTTGTCTGTTAGCACTGACAACTCTACGCAAACGTCGCTGCTCTCGGTCGTTAAGTGGAGGCCGCCAGCCACTGCGTCATCCGTAGTGAGTGGTGATGCCCGATATTTGGTATTCTCGACACATTCTTGAGACTGTGAATCTCGAAATTCTGAATTTCTTAACCGTTTGCGAAATAATGTCCCGTGCTTCTAGCTCCAACTACCATTCCGCGTTCAGAATGGCTAATTCCCGTCGTGCGTGCATCATGACGCCGGAAACTTTTTCACCGACACTACCGCCATCAGTACACGAACTTATCGCTACCCCACCACGTTTGTCATCTCATTGTGTATCTGATATTCTTCCAACACAACTGATAAAGTTTGGCTGTGTTGGGAAATTACTACCCAATACAAAAGCATCGCCGGCCGTAGTGGACGATCGGTTCTAGGCGCTACAGTTTGGAACCGCGCGACCGCTACGGTCGCATGTTCGAATCCTGCCTCGGGCATGGATGTGTGTGACGTCCTTAGGTTAGTTAGGTTTAAGTAGTCCTAAGTTCTAGGGGACTGATGACCTCAGCAGTTAAGTCCCATAGTGCTCAGAGCCATTTGAACCATTTTTGAACAAAAGCATCGAAACTACTCCAGAAAACCTTACTTCTGATCTAGATATCTTAAGCTTTCTTAAATGGAAATTGCGACCTAACTCAGACAAATCATCTGTCCTATAGACTGGCACACAAAGCCTTTGGTACCCGTTTTCAAGGAGACAAACTTCGTCGTAACATGTATCTAAAATACCTTTGGATTACATTAGACATAAAATCTTCCTGTTCAGTAATACATGACCCGAACACCTGCTGAGCTCAAAAGCAGTAATGACATTCTCCAAAGACTCTGTGGCACTAGTTGGGGATCATCGCCAACGGGGACCCCTCGAGTATCAGTGCTCGGACCTGTATAGTCAACGGCAGAGCTTAATAGCTCATATGTGAAAAAGATCCCTGTAGAACTCAACGAAACCATACGCATTGTTAGTTTTTCAATACGATCTCTTCCACGTACTGGTTACCCGTCTTGACGCATGTTCCACGGAAGAGTGCGCTGTTACGAGAATACTAGGGGTTGGGTTGGGTTGTTTGGGGAAGGAGACCAGACAGCGAGGTCATCGGTCTCATCGGATTTGGGAGGGACGGGGACGGAAGTCGGCCGTGCCCTTTCAAAGGAACCATCCCGGCATTTGCCTGGAGCGATTTAGGGAAATCACGGAAAACCTAAATCAGGATGGCCGGACGTGGGATTGAACCGTCGTCCTCCCGAATGCGAGTCCAGTGTCTAACCACTGTACGAGAATACTAGAAAGTTGTTAATAATCACCACCTTCCAATATTGAAATACTTATTTCAAATGGTTCACATGGCTCTAAGCACTATGGGACTTAACATATGAGGTCATCAGTCCCCTAGACCTAAGGACATTACACACATCCATGGCCGAGACAGGATTCGAAGCTGCGACTGTAGCAGAAGCACGGTTCCGGACTGAAGCGCCTAGGACCGCTCGGTCAGAGCGGCCGGCGAAATACGTATTTCCTGTGCAGCGAAAAAGATTAGGATCAAGAGTCTTAGTGAAAATGAATTCAGTACCGCCGATGAATAGCAATGTTGTTGGCAACAAAACTGTCCTCCACATTGCCTGACATTGCCCTGTATCCGGTAGAAACCCCCTGAATTTAACCACCGTCGGTTGATTTTGACTACACTGAACAGCATCCGAAAGAGTCACGGAAGATGTGTCTGAGTGTGGCGCGCAACGAAGGTTAGTTGCTCATACTGTTTCAGCATGTCCCGCACATGCCTACCCAAGTGTCCTTTCGAAGTTTTTCTGACTGTGACGAGTGGTGTGATAAACTACGCTGGCCGGGGTGGCCGAGCGGTTCTAGGCGCTACAGTCTGGAACCGCGCGACCGCTACGGTCGCAGGTTCGAATTCTGTCTCGGGCATGGATGTGTGTGATGTCCTTAGTTCAGTTAGGTTTAAGTAGTTCTAAGTTCTAGGGGACTGATGACCACAGCACCCATAGTGCTCAGAGTCATTTGAACCATTTGATAAACTACACAAAAGATCTCTCTTGATATTCTCCTATAGCTGTCGTCTTTTGTCTTCTGTTATGCTGGAGCACTATTTTCAAAACTTGATGCATAGTATTTTAGTAATATTTGTATATACATAGCTATCATTGAGTTTCAGAAACTCATGATGTATGCCATACCATAAATAAATAAGTCATGGCGCGAGGATCACCCAGACTCTATTACTTCCAGTATTTTAGAATGAGAGCTCTTAGCTCTTCCAACGAACTTTGCACGTAATCTCAAATCTTTTGGAAACATTTTCTCGCTGACACCTACCACAAAACAGTGGAAGGAAAAAACTTTACTGTTTCCTAACTTTACGATGTTTATACAGCAAAACTTGAGGATCAGGCACCACGTTTTAGTTTGTTCCTTCTCTGGTACTAACGCTATTCCCAACACATATTGTACACAGTATCCACATACATAGCACTGCATGTAACTGCAAAATTGTATCAATGTACGACATATGGTTCAGGAGATGTAACGTCATGAATACTGAATTGTGTGGCAAACTAGGTTTTCTTAAAACGGAGCGCAAATACCCAGATTATACTCATCGATTGTTTGAGAGTGAGACCGCTTAGTGGTTCAAATGGCTCTGAGCACTATGGGACTTAACTGCTGAGGTCATCAGTCCCCTATAACTTAGAACTACTTAAACCTAACTAACCTAAGGACATCACACACATCCCTGCCAGAGGCAGGATTTGAACCTGCGACCGGTCGGCTGGAGCTTCTCACAAAAATGTAAATCATTCTCAAACAGTTGTGGTTTCGACTTTCTATCGGTCTTTGGGTGAGTAATCAACATAATTAGGGTTTATGCCTTCGACCATAAAGATTTCATATGATTAACATCAACTTTTGAAATTGTCAGATCATTTGTAATGAGACGTTGTTTTATACATGACTGTTCTATTCGTTAAAGAATTGTGAGTGGGAGACGGAGTGTTACTGGAATTAATGACACAACAAAAGATGGCAATTAAATAAACATAGCAGAAAAAATTCGTGAGAGTGCACCCCTCCGCCCCTTCCGCAGGAGTTGGATCCCCAGATTTGAGGACGGTGTACCCGCTGTTAAGTCCGCCACCGGCTGTAGAGGATAGTAACCAGTAGGCCAACGTTTCTATAGACCACCTACCGCCGAGTGGAGACAGATACTAGATACTAACCACATCCCCCCCCCCCCCCCCCGACTCCTCCCCTCACCAAAAACATTAGTGCGTAACTAAAATTTAGAATGAAAAAGAACTTTCTTTTAACACTACTAACAAAACGGAGAAGGCATCTTCTTAAGCCCATATGTGATGTGTATGTTTCAATTTTAGTGTCATAAAAGCATGGTAAAAAGTAGAAAGTATGTATGTAAGGGTGGACTACATGAAGAAGATGTTCATACATTCGTTCCACAAACGGTAACCTCCACAGAGTCACTCGTTCATATTTGAAATTTTTAAAAAAATTACTGGTAACTTTATAACCAGTATTACAGTCGTACGAAATAGTGATAGTAATAACTGTCTTTTAAAAATACAGACGAGACCTTTCATAGCGACATCGCTTTTAACGATATATTGGCTATAACAGCGAAATCTAACGGTTCCATCTAAAACCTATGTAAATGCTGTTCGTTTTGGTCTCTTATATGTTTGGCTATTGCCACCGACAATGTAACACTTATTTTCAGACACTTGTTTTCTGCCCATTGTCGGTTTCAAATCGGGCGTTAAAACGAATGCATCATCAAATGCAAAATCCAGAAAGCAAATTGCGGTAACTGTTTACCTTTTAAGTAGGACTCTCTACTGTAGAGCCTTTTACTGTAATGCGTTTAAAGGTTAAAGCAAGTGGTCAAAAAACAAAAAAACAAAAATAAAAGAATGAATAGCACTGTATTTGCTACGTGTATGCGTTATTGATGTTTTGTGGTTATGTGCGTAACATATTTTCAGTGTTTTAGATTCAGTATATCACATTCATACAACATTTTAAAGAGAACCACAGGGAAAAAAAATGGAAATGAGCGTTTGGCTTTATTGGCCGGGAGGCCCCTTACGGGGCAAGTCCGGCCGCTTTTGTGCAGGTCTTATTACATTCAACGCCACATTCGGCGACCTGCGCTTCGGATGGGGATGAAATGATGATGAAGAGAGCGGAGAAAATCCGTGACCCAACCGGAAATCGAACCCGGGCCCTTTAGGACGGCAGTCCTTCACGCTGATCATTTCTTTTTTCCCATTTTGTTCGTTGCTGATCGTTGTGTTTGGTCGTTGCGGACGTCACAAGACATCCGTTCAAGTTCATTTGTGTATCCTTCCACTCAGTATTTTTTATTACAGAGGCCAATCACCTCCCTGACCGAACACGCTGAGCTACCGTGCTGGCATCCATTCAGCTACCGGGGCGGACAGAACCACAGCAGAGAGTATGGGCCTTTGTGTAATTTATGGATAGAGTACTGTCTTTTCACTTTGATGCTGTCGGTTAGTTTTTGTAACACAGTAACTGGAACGTAGTTGTCAGTCATGAATGTTGTATGTTTTAAACAAGGTCAACGTCTTATCTCACTCATTATCCAAGACCGCGTTCGACATTATTGAACAATTTATATAGTTGCTACTTCTTTCTTCACTTATTCGAGGTTTCTACATTTTGCTGGCATTTTATTGCTAAATGTACTGCAAAAACATAATAAACATAAGAAAAATTTCTCGTGAGTCCCTCTCCACAAAATCTGCATTGTAAATACTACAGCTGTACTCTATTTCAACTGCCTTTTGAACTGTTAACTCTATAGCAAACTAAAAATTAGAGGTACAAAATTGTTATCAAAAAAAACAAAGCAAAAACCCGGTTTATGTGAGATCGTTGCAGTCGATTGCGACTCCAGTTTACTTTCGTGAGCGAAGAGTTATTGAACCCTTTTGTTTTACCCCTCAGAAAATTTCATTTTTGCCCCTCAGGAGGTGATTAACCTCCAGGCATGGAACCACTGCAGTGGACTGTTCCACGTGGCTGTGGAGTTCCGAGGCAGAGCCGCCGCCGTCACGTGTGTACGCGCCATGCCCGCTCGCCCGGCGCGGCTGCTGTCGCCGCGTGCTATCCGTCATCCGCGGCGCTCATCTGTCACGGCCAACCGCAGTCATCAGATGCGGGGGCACGCGTGCGCGGTGCGCTGACAGCCAAGCGCGAACCCCACGGATCCCGGCCGGCGGACAGCGCGGCTCTGCCCGACTCCTGCGAACGGCTGTCTGCTACAGTTTCACAGCTCGTATCACATCTGTTTACGGTAATCACCATTGCAACGTGGAGTTTACGTGCAAACCGGTGACAAGTGAAATAATAACAAGTACGGGTGATCAAAAAGTCAGTATAAATTAGAAAACTTAATAAACCATGGAATAATGTAGATAGAGTGATAAAAATTGACACACATGCTTGCAATGACATGGGGTTTTCTTAGAACAAAAAAAAACGAAGTATTGCTAGACGCGTGAAAGATCTCTTGCGCGCGTCGTTTGGTGATGATCGTGTGCTCAGCTGCCACTTTCGTCATGCTTGGCCTCCCAGGTCCCCAGACCTCAGTCCGTTCGATTATTGCCGGCCGAAATGGCCGTGCGGTTAAAGGCGCTGCAGTCTGGAACCGCAAGACCGCTACGGTCGCAGGTTCGAATCCTGCCTCGGGCATGGATGTTTGTGATGTCCTTAGGTTAGTTAGGTTTAACTAGTTCTAAGTTCTAGGGGACTAATGACCTCAGCAGTTGAGTCCCATAGTGCTCAGAGCCATTTGAACCATTTGAACCGTTCGATTATTGGCTTTGGGGTTACCTGAAGTCGCAAGTGTATCGTGATCGACCGACATCTCTAGGGATGCTGAAAGACAGCATCCGACGCCAATGCCTCACCATTAACTCCGGACATGCTTTACAGTGCTGTTCACAACATTATTCCTCGACTAACGCTATTGTTGAGGAATGATGGTGGACATATTGAGTATTTCATGTAAAAAACATCATCTTTGCTTTGTCTTACTTTGTTATGATAATTATTGCTATTCTGATCAGATGAAGTGCCATCTGTCGGACATTTTTATTCAGTTTTCAAATTTATACAGGCTTTTTGATCACCCGGTACAGATGAATTGTAAGATACAACTAATTTATTACTGATCAACAGTGTAACCCAAAGGGCACAGTATTTACCAAAAGTTTTCTACAAGTGTCTCTTACTCACAAGTCAGAAAAATACATGACTCAATACCTTTCTAGTTGAATTAGGTGCAAACAAGAACTTCTTATAACTTCTGTACTAACTGTAAGCACTTCAATAATGTTGTTGTTGTTGTGGTCTTCAGTCCTGAGACTGGTTTGATGCAGCTCTCCATGCTACTCTATCCTGTGCAAGCTTCTTCATCTCCCAGTACTTACTGCAACCTACATCCTTCTGAATCTGCTTAGTGTATTCATCTCTTGGTCTCCCTCTACGATTTTTACCCTCCACGCTGCCCTCCAACGCTAAATTTGTGATCCCTTGATGCCTCAAAACATGTCCTACCAACCGATCCCTTCTTCTAGTCAAGTTGTGCCACAAACTTCTCTTCTCCCCAATCCTATTCAATACCTCCTCATTAGTTACGTGATCTACCCACCTTATCTTCAGCATTCTTCTGTAGCACCACATTTCGAAAGCTTCTATTCTCTTCTTGTCCAAACTAGTTATCGTCCATGTTTCACTTCCATACATGGCTACACTCCATACAAATACTTTCAGAAACGACTTCCTGACATTTAAATCTATACTCGATGTTAACTAATTTCTCTCTTCAGAAACGATTTCCTTGCCATCGCCAGTCTGCATTTTATATCCTCTCTACTTCGACCATCATCAGTTATTTTACTCCCTAAATAGCAAAACTCCTTTACTACTTTAAGTGTCTCATTTCCTAACCTAATTCCCTCAGCATCACCCGATTTAATTTGACTACATTCCATTATCCTCGTTTTGCTTTTTTTGATGTTCATCTTATATCCTCCTTTCAACACACTGTCCATTCCGTTCAACAGCTCTTCCAAGTCCTTTGTTGTCTCTGACAGAATTACAATGTCATCGGCGAAACTCAAAGTTTTTACTTCTTCTCCATGAATTTTAATACCTACTCCGAATTTTTCTTTTGTTTCCTTTACTGCTTGCTCAATATACAGATTGAATAACATCGGGGAGAGGCTACAACCCTGTCTCACTCCTTTCCCAACCACTGCTTCCCTTTCATGCCCCTCGACTCTTATAACTGCCATCTGGTTTCTGTACAAATTGTAAATAGCCTTTCGCTCCCTGTATTTTACCCCTGCCACCATCAGAATTTGAAAAAGAGTATTCCAGTTAACATTGTCAAAAGCTTTCTCTAAGTCTACAAATGCTAGAACCGTAGGTTTGCCTTTTCTTAATCTTTCTTCTAAGATAAGTCGTAAGGTTAGTATTGCCTCACGTGATCCAACATTTCTACGGAATCCAAACTGATCTTCCCCGAGGTTCGCTTCTACCAGTTTTTCCATTCGTCTGTAAAGAATTCGCGTTAGTATTTTGCAGCTGTGACTTATTAAACTGATAGTTCGGTAATTTTCACATCTGTCAACACCTGCTTTCTTTGGGATTGGAATTATTATATTCTTCTTGAAGTCTGAGGGTATTTCGCCTGTCTCATACATCTTGCTCACCAGATGGTAGAGTTTTGTCATGACTGGCTCTCCCAAGGCCATCAGTAGTTCTAATGGAATGTTGTCTACTCCCGGGGCCTTGGTTCGACTCAGGTCTTTCAGTGCTCTGTCAAACTCTTCACGCAGTATCTTATCTCCCATTTCATCTTCATCTACATCCTCTTCCATTTCCATAATATTGTCCTCAAGTACATTGCCCTTGTATAAACCCTCTATATACTCCTTCCACCTTTCTGCCTTCCCTTCTTTGCTTAGAACTGGGTTGCCATCTGAGCTCTTGATATTCATACAAGTGTTCTCTTCTCTCCAAAGGTCTCTTTAATTTCCCTGTAGGCAGTATCTATCTTACCCCTAGTGAGACAAGCCTCTACATCCTTACATTTGTCCTCTAGCCATCCCTGCTTAGCCATTTTGCACTTCGTGTCGATCTCATTTTTGAGACGTTTGTATTACTTTTTGCCTGCTTCATTTACTGCATTTTTATATTTTCTCTTTTCATCAATTCAATATTTCTTCTGTTACCCAAGGATTTCTATTAGCCCTCGTCTTTTTACCTACTTGATCGTCTGCTGCCTTCACTACTTCATCCCTCAGAGCTACCCATTCTTCTTCTACTGTATTTCTTTCCCCCATTCCTGTCAATTGTTCCCTTATGCTCTCCCTGAAACTCTCTACAACCTCTGGTACTTTCAGTTTATCCAGGTCCCATCTTCTTAAATTCCCACCTTTTTGCAGTTTCTTCAGTTTCAATCTGCAGTTCATAACCAATAGATTGCGGTCAGAATCCACATCTGCCCCTGGAAATGTCTTACAATTTAAAACCTGGTTCCTAAATCTCTGTCTTACCATTATATAATCTATCTGATACCTTTTAGTATCTCCAGGATTCTTCCAGGTATACAACCTTCTTTTATGATTCTTTAACCAAGTGTTAGTTATGATTAAGTTATGCTCTGTGCAAAATTCTACAAGGCGGCTTCCTCTTTCATTTCATCCCCCCAATCCATATTCACCTACTATGTTTCCTTCTCTCTCTTTTCCTACTGACGAATTGCAGTCACCCATGTCTATTAAATTTTCATCTCCCTTCACTACCTGAATAATTTCTTTTATCTCGTCATACATTTCATTTATTTCTTCATCATCTGCAGAGCTAGTTGGCATATAAACTTGTACTACTGTGGTAGGCATGGGCTTTGTGTCTATCTTGGCCACAATAATGCGTTCACTATGCTGTTTGTAGTAGCTAACCCGCACTTCTATTTTTTTATTCATTATTAAATCTACTCCTGCATTACCCCTATTTGATTTTGTATTTGTACCCTGTAATCACCTGACCAAAAGTCTTGTTCCTCCTGCCACCGGACTTCACTAATTCCCACTATATCTAACTTTAACCTATCCATTTCCCTTTTTAAATTTTCTAACCTACCTACCCGATTAAGGGATCTGACATTCCACGCTCCGATCCGTAGGACGCCAGTTTTCTTTCTCCTGATAACGACGTCCTCCTGAGTAGTCCCCGCCCGGAGTCCGAATGGGGGACTATTTTACCTCCGGAATATTTTACCCAAGAGGACGGGGCTCAAATGGCTCTGAGCACTATGGGACTCAACTGCTGAGGTCATTAGTCCCCTAGAACTTAGAACTAGTTAAACATAACTAACCTAAGGACATCACAAACATCCATGCCCGAGGCAGGATTCGAACCTGCGACCGTAGCGGTCTTGCGGATCCAGACTGCAGCGCCTTTAACCGCACGGCCACTTCGGCCGGCCCAAGAGGACGCCATCATCATTTAATCATTCAGTAAAGCTGCATGTCCTCGGGAAAAAATACGGCTGTAGTTTCCCCTTGCTTTCAGCCGTTCGCAGTACCAGCACAGCAAGGCCGTTTTGGTTAATGTTACAAGACTAGGTCAGTCAATCATCCAGACTGTGCCCCTGCATCTACCGAAAAGGCTGCTGCCCCTCTTCAGGAACCACACGTTTGTCTGGCCTCTCAACAGATACCCCTCCGTTGTGGTTGCACCTACGGTACGGCCATCTGTATCGCTGAGGCACGCAAGCCTCCCCACCAACGGCAAGGTCCATGGTTCATGGGGGGGACTTGAATAATAAAAGGTAAAATCAGTTTCAATTAACAAAGGGCACTTGAATAATAAAGGTGAAATAAGTTTCTTTTAAATAGGTCACGTGGGCAAGCGCAATAGGACAATTCACATAATTTCCAATTTCCGCTGCCCATCAAGGATTTCTCTTTAACATGTACATAAGTTCAACCCCCGCTGCACGTAATGTATAATTCAGAACACTAGTCTCCTTCCTTTACGGTTCTGAAGGTAAATATATAAGCAGTATAGCAAACGGAGCGGACGCCTTGGCGTCCTAATGCAGAGGAAACTTAACTTAATGCAAGATCCCCACTCACTGCAACCCGAAGAACTCGGTGGCCGCCGTATCGGTTGCCATTTTCCCCGCAGCCAAAAGAACCTCCCGTTCCCTCTGGTACTGGTCGGCCAAGGCGTCGTACTCCGGACATCGATTTAGACATGCACGAGGTGCCCGCTGCAGTGCTGCAACAGAAAAGCACAAACACACAGCCACAGCCTAAAGAAACAATGTTAACAGCCCGAGAATATAGTAAGATAAAATTCTGCTAAGATAGATCACATCAAGGCAAAGGCAAAATAAAAATGGTTAAAAGAATTAACTGTTGACCTCATATTCCAAAATATGTAAAATTGCCCCAGCACAAACAGACTAGTTTTAAAAGGGCAACGATAAGACAAAGCATAATATTATTTCACCAGTACGTCGCAGTTCCAGTACAATATTGGCACTCATAACAAAAGGTAGAAGCTAGTGATAACAAGGGTAGGCCCGAGTCCAAAACTAGAAAGCTTGAATGCCAACTTCTTCTATAGACAGCTGAGTGGTACATAGTTCAACTCCACTAGCCAAAATGAATAACACATTGCTCAGCGTCCTGTGTAGAAGACCATGGCCCAGTCACGCTTCAAGAACTTGCAATAACAGGCCCGCTTCCGCACTCCGAGCCACATACACCGGTCAAATCCAGCTAACTCCACGCAACACAAAATTCACTATCTGAGCAGCGACACGTACCGGCCGTTCCGAAGCCAAACCCCAGTCTGCCCGCCAGCCTACCAGCACCACCACCGGCCAACGAGGCAAAGATGCAACGCCAGAGGGAAACAATCGATCCGGGTGAGTCGAACGGAGAAAGCGACTGGTGCCAGCGCCTCCCCACGTTATCAACCATATATCGTTTTTTAGCTCGGCTTCTGCAGGGTATTTCCGTAAGAACGTGCAGAAGTGTAACAGAACATAGAGGAAGCTCCACTGAACAGTTTGAGGTAGGCAACGTGGGATCGGAGAAGTCATTTTAAGGGGATATGGAAGGAAACTTGCCTCCCGCTTTGTCTAGCGTTACTGTTTTCCAGCTTATTTACAACTAACACGTATACAAGTTTACACGTACTGTGCTGTTTATTTAGATGTACATTCTTGGACGACATTGTAGGCGACAATCTTATTGGGCCATAACTTCTGCCTGGCCGTCTGTACAGCCACCTGTACTTCAGGTTCTCCGGCCGGGGTGACCGAGCGGTTCCAGGGGCTACAGTCTGGAACCGCGCGACCGCTACGGTCGCAGGTTCGAATCGTGCCTCGGGCATGGATGTGTGTGATGTTCTTAGGTTAATTAGGTTTAAGCAGTTCTAAGTTGTAGGGGACTGATGACCTCAGAAGTTAAGTCCCATAGTGTTCAGAGCCATTTTTGAACTTAAGGTCCGCGCAAAGAGTTCTAACTCAGTTGCTGGATAACGTATCCTTGGCTGTTCGCGAGAGGATGTGGATACAACGAGGCAGTGCACCGATTCACTTCCGTGTGAATGTCTGCAACAATATCAATGCTGTATTTCCTGTTCTCTGGATTGGAAGGACAGGTCCCATTCCATGGCCTGCGAGGTCACCTGACCCGAATCCCCTTGATTATTTCCTATGCCGACATCTAAAGTAACTTGTGTATCAAATACCAGTGGATACGGTGATGGAATTCATTACCAGAATTGTAGCTGCCTGTCATGTGGTTCGAAACCACACCAGGGATATTTGACAGCGTGTGTCAGAACTTTGTTCGCCGATGTCATGCTTGCACTGAGGTTGATGTTCACCAGTTTCAGCACATTTTGTCCTCACAAGCGACTATTAGTCAAAATGCTTGCACATGGAGTATCATCTCAGTTGGGTGACTGGATTCGTGATTTCCTCTCAGAGAGGACACAGTGATAGACGGTAAATCATCGAGCAGAAGTGATATCTGGCTCTCCGCAAGGTAGTGTCATAGGTCCTCTGCTGTTCCTGTTTTACATAAATGATCTAGCTGATAATCTGAGCAAACCCCTTAGATTGTTTCCAGACGACGCTGTAAGTTACCGTCTAGTAAAACCATCAGACGGTCAATTCCAATTACAAAATGATCTAGAGAGAATTTCTGTATGGTGCGAAAAGTGGCAATTGGCACTAAACAAAGAGAAGTGCGAGGTCATCCACATGGTTACTAAAAGAAAGCCGACAAATTTTGGGTATACGATAAATCACACAAATCTAAGGGCTGTCAATTCGACTAAATACGTAGGAATTACAATTACGAGCAACTTAAATTGGAAAGACCACGTAGATAATATTGTGGGGAAGGCGAAGCAAAGACTGCGCTTTGTTGGCAGAACACTTAGAATATGCGACAAACCCACTAAAGAGACAGCCTGGATCACAATTGTCCGTCCTCTGCTGGAGTATTTCTGCGCGGTGTGGGACGGAAGACACCGAAAAAGCGCAAAGAAGGGCAGCTCGTTTCGTGTTATCGCACAATAGGGGTGAGAGTGTCACTGATATGATACGGAAGATCTATTTACGAAATTTCAATCACCAACTTTCTCTTCCGAATGCGAAAATATTTTGTTGGCACCACCTACGTAGGGAGAAATGATCATCATAATAAAATAAGAGAAATCAGAGCTCGAAAGGAAAGATTTAGGTGTTCCTTTCTCCCACGCGGCATTCGAGAGTGGAATGGTAGAGAAGTAGTATGAAAATGGTTCGATGAACCCTCTGCCAGGCACCTAAGTGTGAATTGCAGAATAACCATGTAGATGTAGAAGTAGATACAGTAGAAATAGTACGTTCATTGTGTCAACGATGGTATCTGCAGTTAACTGTAACTGATGGAAATTAAAAAACTACAAATGTTTCAAATGGCTCTGAGCAATATGGAACTTAACATCTATGGTCATCAGTCCCCTAGAACTTAGAACTACTTAAACCTAACTAACCTAAGAACATCACACACATCCATGTCCGAGGGAGGATTCGAACCTACGACCTTAGCAACAGCGCGGTTGTGGGTGAAGCGCCTAGAACCGCTCGGTCACAAAAGGTCGGCTCGTATATGTTGTCCCCATAGTCCCATAGTGCTTAGAGCTATTTTGAACATATCAAAATTTAAGGTTTCCTAAATGTATTGTATTTCAAGAACGTTTGTTATTATCAGCTTGCATATTAGTGAAAAATATACAGGTCTCTTAACAGCAGCGCCTGCTGTAGGCTCCATTTAACCCACCGTAAGTCTCAAAGTGGCATTCCATACTCCTATCAGTGACTATCCCCGCTAGATGCAAATCTTATACCCATATAGTAACTGCATTCTTTGACTGCCCAAACTGGCTCTGTGCGCGACCGCAGTATACACTGAGGAGAAAAAAGACATGGCATACCTACTACTATCTTGTCGGTCCTTCCTTTGCCCGGTGTAGTGCACCAGATTGACGTTCTATGGACTTCAGAAATCGTTGAAAGTCACCTGTAGAAATACTGGCCCATGCTGCCTTTATAGCCGTATATAACCGCGAAAGTGTTGCCGGTGCAGGATATTGAGCACGAACTGACCTCTCGATCATTGGTGGCCAGATCATTCACTCGAATTGTCCAGAATCACTTTCAAATCAGTCGCGAACACTAGTGGCCCGTAACATGGCGCACTGTCATCTATGAAAAATCCATCGTTGTTTGGGAACATGAAATTCATGAATGGCCTCAAACCGTCTCCAGGTAGCCGAACACAACGGCTTCCAGCCAATAATTGGTTCAGTTTGACCAGAGAATCCAGTCCATTATACGTAAACACAGAGCCTTGTTGACGACTTGGGTCCACGGCTTGGAGTCTGCGCCGCTCTCGAACCCTACAATCGGCCCTTACCAACTGAAATCGGGACTCATCTGACGAGGATACGGTTTTCCAGTCGTCCAGGATCCAAGTGATATGGTCACGAGACGAGGAAAGACGGTGCAGGCGATGTCGTGCTGACAGCAAAGGCACTCGCGTCGGTCGTCTGCTGCCATAGCGCATTAACGCCAAATTTCTCAGCACTCCCCTAAAGGATACGTTCGTCGAGAATGTTTCTGCAGTTGTTTCACGCAGTGTTGCTGGTCTGTTGGCACTGACAGCTACGCAGACACTGCTTCTCTCGGTCGTTAAGTGAAACCGTCGGCCACTGCATTGTCGATGTTGAGAGGTTCTGCCTGAAACGTGGTGTACTCGACACACTCTTGATACTGTGAACCTAGGAATACTGTATTCCCTAACGAGTTTCGAAATGGAATGTTCCATGTGTGTAGCTTCAACTCATATTCCGTGGTCCAAATCCGTTAATTCCCCTCGTGCGACCATAATCACGTCTGAAACTACTTCACATGAATCATCTGACTACAAACGACTGCTCCGCCAATGCACAGCCATTTCATGCCTTCTGTACGTGATACTACGGCCACAAGTATATGAGAAAATCGCTATCGCATGGCTTTCGTTATTTCAGTGTGTACACTATGTGACCAAAAGTGTCGGGACACCTATTGGCGTAATATCCACCCTTCGCCCTTATGGTCGATAGAACTCTTCTCAGGAACATTCAGTGATGTATCTGAATTACTGTGGCAGGCCATTCTTCCTTAAAAAGTGGAAACCCAAGAATGCAGGGAACTTGGACGCTGGGTTCTGGAGCGCAATCGACATTCTAACTGATCTCGAAGTTGTTCTGTTGCTTTGAGGTAGGGTCACTGCGTAGGCCAGTCCACTTCAGGAATGTTATTGTCCACCAAACATTGCCTCGGAGATGCTGTTACGACAGGTTGCGTTCTCACAGTGATACAATCATCGTCTGCCAACTGTTCTTCTACTGTCCGCAGCATACAATGCTATAAAATATGTTCATATCCTTCTGCTTTTATCGTTTTCTTCATCGCAATAAGGGGCCACAATCTAGCCACCAAAACACCACCCATGCCGTAACTTCACTTCACTGTTGCCACTATACGTGATGGCAGATATAGTTCTCTGGCTATCTGTCAAACCTAAACCCTCCCATCGCATTGCCACAGGAGATTCATCAGTCCAGATCATTCTTCTCTGGTCATCCATCGTCCAGTCGCTCTTCACAGCAGCTCAAGCCTGTCTTCGCACTAATTACAGAGATGTGTGGCTTACAAGGAGCCGCTCGACCGTTACACTCCATTCTTCTTTTCTCCCTAAGCACGGTCACTGTTCGGGACGCACGAGTGACTTCTTTTTGTGATTTCAACAACTCTCCGCAACTCTCGACGGTCCCTCTCCACCAGTATACGAGGTCTTCCTAATCATGTTTTAGCTGTGGTTTTTCCTCCAAGGTTCCACTTTACAATCCCATCGCCAAAAGTCGACCTGGTCAACTTTCGAAGGTCTGAATTATACCTGATTGTTTTGTTACTCAAGAGAAATCCAGTGATCAGTCCACTGAGCTCTCCTGAGCGACACATTTTCCTGTTACGACCTCTCTACTAACAACACTACACTCCGTGCCTATTCTACGCTGGCGGGCCCACCTCCTGACAAATCTAGTGGTGAAGACCGCCTGACATAGAGGTGCCAAACGTTGCTCAGGGAGGAATCTTGTAAGAAATGAGAATATACGAGAAGGTTTAGAAATATTTGACGACAAAAAATACAGGGTGGTCCACTGATCGTGGCCGGGCCAAATATCTCACGAAATAAGCGTCAAGCGAAAACACTGCAAAGAACGAAACTTTTCTAGATTGAAGGTGGAAACCAGATGGCGCTATGGTTGGCCCGCTAGATGGCGCTGCCATAGGTCAAACGGATATCAACTGCGTTTTTTAAAATAGGAACCCCCATTTTTATTACATATCCGTGTAGTACGCAAAGCAATATGAATGTCTTATTGGACCACTTTTTTCGCTTTGAGATGGATTGCTTTAATAGTCACAAACATATAAGTACATGGTATCACGTGACATCCCGCCAGTGCGGACTGTATTTGCTTCGTGATACATTACCCGTGTTAAAATGGACCGTTTACCAATTGCGCAAAAGGTCGATATCGTGTTGATGTATGGCTGTTGTGATCAAAATGCCCCACGGGCGTGTGCTATGGATGCTGATCGGTATCCTGGATGACATCATCCAAGCGCCCGGACAGTTCGCCGGATAGTTACGTTATTTAAGGACACAGGAAGTGTTCAGCCACATGTGAAACGTCAACCAGGACCTGCAGCAAATGATGATGCCCAAGTAGGTGTTTTAGCTGCTGTCGCGGCTAATCCGCACATCAGTAGCAGATTTTTCGTTTGATGCTTATTTCGTGAGATATTTGGCCCGAACACGATCAGTGGACAACCCTGTATAGGAATAAAGGGAGGGAACATCTTAAACGTTCCGTAGAAGACCATTCATTCATAAGCAAGTGCAGACCATCAGGAAAAAGAGACGTTGGAAGACCAAGAAAAATACAGTCTTAAAAATATGGTCGGATCAGACAAGAGTCGGGTAAAACATTTCTTTCACTAATATACCTCTTGCTAAACGGGCATGAATTCAAAATCAGGAAATTTTATCTAATTTAGACGTCTACCAAGGGATGTTTTTCCAGCGCAGCATTCATGAATGCACAATAAAGGGGCGAAATTGTAGTTGTATCCAAAGTGTGCTCTTTTATACACCATAATAAGTTGGCTGGCATATTTGTAGATATACACTGGTATCCAAAATTACAGCAACAAACGGAAGTTTTGCAAGATTGCGTCTATTTTTGCACAAAACAGCATAAACAGGTGATACAATGTAAAGAAAACATAATGTAAACAACTGCAACACGCAGAACAGTAGACGAAAACGTTCTTCGCCTTCTTCCAACTGATCAGATTTGCACGCACATTCCGACAACTGGTTAATGTGCTCACTGTGGTGTGTGACTACCTCTGGCAGCAATACGTATCTGACAAGCGACGGGGCTTGCTGTGAATTACGTCATCAATGTCATGTTGAGATAATAACGCTCATTCTTCCTGCAGAGGTGCTCTCACGTCGTTGAGAGTGGTTGGTTTTCCAAGAAAACATCAACCACTCGTGTTGTATGAGGTCGAGGTTTATTGTCCATGAATATGAAGTCTGGGCGCACAGCACCTCCCAACAACCGTACATGGGGTCCCAGGTGCAGATTCGCCCGTACAATTTCATGAAGAGGTTTTAGAGTGGGCAACATAATTCCTGCTCATATCATTTGCGAATCGGTGTCTTTCCACAACGATCGGGTCTCGAAATCGTGTTCCACATTCCTTTCAGATGCGGCAACCGTACATGAGGTCCCAAGACCTCGTCACGGTACCGATTCACTCGTACAATTTCGTGAAGAGGTGTTAGAGTGGGCAACATAATTCCTGGTTATTATATTTGCGAATTGGTGTCTTTCCACAATGTTCGGATCTCGAAATCGTGTTCTACATTCCTTTCAGATGCGAATTCGTCGGGAATCACTCTCCAGACCAAATAGCGACTCATCTGTGGGAAGAACATTGGCCAACTCTTCGACTGTCCAGGTGGCATGTTGACGACTCCACTCTAGACGTTTCCTCTGTGAAGACCCGTCAGCGGCGCACATACAGCAGATCTCCAACAATAAAGAGCACTCTGTCCGAGCCTTCTGTACACCGCTTGTCTCGATACAACTCGTCCAGAAGATGCAGTGAGGTCCGATGCCAGTTGCTACGCAGATGGTACCGTCGTGCCGTTACAGCCAAATAACGGTCCGTCCTTTTTGATATAACACGTGGTCGGCTCTGTTGTGGTCTCCGTGATACAGTTTCGATCTCTATAAACTGTCACAACATCCGAGAAACAACAGAACGATTCACTTTAAGCCGTTGCGCTCCACCGCAGAGAGTCTGGTAGGCATCTTATCTGAGCCATACTGCACACTCTGTGACTGTGTACATAGCGATTGGGGTTGTGGGACTACCCGACAATCACTACTCCATTTGATAGATACCCTGACGTCCTCGTTGGCATGGTTCTCCGTTGGCCTAAATGCCTTCTTCCGAGTACAACACGGACTTCTGTTGACAGTTTGTATGATCATATCGTGAATTAAACACACGACGGGGAAACAGTGGTTTGTTGTTTTCATTCTGGACACCAGTACAATTGTGGTGTTATAGTCGTGGCGAAAGACGGAGTTCTTTACAGCCTGTTCAGTTCTGTAGTAGAACAAAAGCTTTGAACCCCTGGTTTATATCCCGCAACGGGTAATTTACAATAATACTGCTTGTAATTCCTTGTCATACTACAGCGTTCCAGTAACTCGCTAACCTACATATCAAGCCCCTTCGCACATCGCTGTATACTGAGCTTACCAATTTTGTATCCCTTTTCAACAACATTTGGCTGCAACTTGTAAATGTCAGTTTTTACGATGATGATTGATATTAGGATAATTTTAGTATATGAGGAAAAATTTTACTACTGCGTTGATCAATGAAATTAACTCTGTGCTCATTTTCAAATTTCTCCTAATGATCATAAGCCGTGCCCCAGTGATAACACCTGTTCGCGTCAGATCACCAAAGTTAAGCTCTGTTGGGCTCGGCTAGCACTTGAGTGGATCTGTATACGGTTCTGCCGAGTAATGTTGGCAATAGGGGTGCACTCAGTCCTTATGAGGCCAATTGAGGAGCTACATGACTGAGAAATAGCACCGGTCACGAAAACTGACTAAGGCACAGTGAGCGATGTGCTGACCACATGTCCATCCGTATCCGCGCCCGATAACGCCTAAGAGCCGACGATGACACGGCGGCCGGTCGGTACCGTTCGGCCTTCAAGGCCTGTTCGGACGGTGTTTGTTTTGTCTGTCTGTTCCTAATGATTGTAAGATAACTTACTTTTCGGGTGGAAGTCGAGTCACACTCATTAGTAAGTCTTGTGGAAATGTGAAAATCTACAATACTTTCTTGGTTCAGTCTCGGCAGGCTCACAGGTTTCACACGTATGGTAATAAGGATGTATGAAATGTTTGCTTCAGGACGGCAGTCATGTATATATGTGGTTAGTAACGATAACATTTCTAATAAATGAGAAAGAATAAAACCCAATGACGTTGCATTCCCATTGTCTTTCGGAATGCATCCGCAGGCCGCTAGATTTAAATGATAGAGGTTAATATTACCAGTCTTACGAACTCATTCTTTAAGCTGTAGAGGATAAATCTGGAAATAGCACCAAGACGTAGAACTGCTACAAAGTTACTAAAAACTGTACTCTGATATCTGTCCTGCTGACAGGGACAAATTTTCGTGACGAAATACTCCTACTGGCTATTCCCGAACGCCGAATTAACAGCTAGCATTAAAGTTTTGAGTATCTGAATTTATTTCCAGTAATCATTCATCTGCTCCTTATTATTCTGTACTTCCGGAACTAATAATTATTATTCTAAGAAGATGATAAGTACCAAAAACTTCTACTGATATTTGTCGTTGTTTCCAGTGCAAACCGTCATAGAAAGATGTTAAGCAGTTTAGAAGCAAGGTATTACAATTATAAAGATGTAACACTGTTCCTGAACGAGATTTCTAGTGCTGAGCGAGAGAATGGCGGATGCTGGGCGACGGTGGATAGGAGGGTGTTTCATCATCACTTTGTAAATAAACAAATCAAACAGGACCACATATCAGCTCGCATTATTCCACCCACTAAATATGTCCGTTAATATTCCTGTTTATTCCGCGGGAATAACACCGGACGGATTCGCTGTTTGGTTTTCCGACAGCCTTAGGGAATTACGCTACTAGCGATATTGCGTTCATATGATTTGTGCAATCCGCGAGGAATCTGCGCTTAAATTGCGAAATGAATTCTGGAGTGTACATCGATTTCACACAAAATGCCGGCAGAACATTTAGTTTTGAGTCAGTACCGCTGTTTTAGATAAAAACCTGTTGCTAGTTCATATGTAAATGGTATTTCTCCTCAGAGCGCATAACGCGGATTTATACCGTTTTACGAATCTTTTATGTCACATTTATTACCGAAATTATTGGATGATATGTGGTTATCAACATATAATACTTTCGTGAATGCTATAAATAAAAAATGTGACCACTTTCATTTTCTTGAGTTACACGAAAAGCGAAAATTTATAGGTAGAAGCTAAATTTCCTAATGGTAGCAAAGTGCTCTTGGCTCACTAACGTTTAGTACAAAATATGGAGCATAGTTGTTACAAATATTTCTGTTGCTACTGGGGATAGTTGTTGTTGTCATAGTCTGCAGTCCAAAGACTGGTTTGATGTAGCTCTCCATGCTACTCTTTGTTGTGCGAGCCTATTCATCTCCGAAATAAACACGGCAACCTACATCCTTTTGAATCTGTGTACTATATTCATCTCTTGGTCTCGCTCTACAAGTTTTACCTTCAACACTGATGATCCCTTGATGTCTCAGATTGTGTCCTATGAACCGATCCATGGTTTCTACACAAGCTGTAAATAGTGTTTTTCTCCCTGCATTTTGCCCCTACTACCCTCGTAATTTGAAAGAGAGTATCCTAGTATACATTGTCAATAACTTTCTCTAAGTATATAATGCTATAAACACAAGTTTCCCTTTGCCTAAAACTATCTTCTAAGATTAGTCGTAAGGTCAGTATTGCCTCGCGTATTCCTACATTTCTCCGAAATCCAAACTGAATTTTTCTGAGGGTGCCTTCTACTAGTTTTTCCACTGTGCTGTAAAGATTTCGTTTGAGTCTTTTTCAGCCAAGACTTATTTAACTGGTAGTTTGGAAATTTTCACACCTGTCAGCACACACTTTCTTTGGAATTGGAATTATTACATTCTTCTTAAAGTCTGAGGGTGTTTTGCTGTCACATACATCTTTTTAGGTTTTTCAGTGGTCCATCAGATTCTTCGCACAGTATCACGTCTCCCATCTCATCCTCATCTACTTCTTCTTGCATTCCTATAATATCGCCTTCAAGTTCATCTCTCTTGTGTAGATCCTCTATATACTCATTCCTTCAACTTTTCAGCCTTCCTTTCTTTGCTGAGACTAGCTTTCCATCTGATCTTCTCTTCCCTTCAAAAGTCTCTTTAACTTTCCTGTAGACAGTATCTATTTTTCCCCTAGTGAAATACGGTTCTAAATCCTTACATTTGTCCTATAGCCATTCCTACTTAGCCGCTTTACGCTTCTTGTCAGTGTCACTTTTCAGACATTTGTATTCCCCTCCGTCTGCTTCATTTGCTGCATTTTTATATTTTCTCCTTTCATAAATTAAATTCAGTATCTGTTGTGTTACCCAAAGATTTCTAATAAGTCTTGTCCTTTTACCCGTTTGATCCTTTGCTGCCTTCACTATTTCATCTCTTAAAGCACACCGTCCGTCTTCTACTGCATTCCTTTCCCTATTCTAGTCGATCTCTGACCAGCATTCCCTCTGAAACTAGCAACAACCTCAGGTTCTTTTAACTTATCCAGGTTCCCATCTTCTTCCTAATCTCCTAAATTTTGCAATTTTTCACTTTTAATCTATGGTTCATAACCAGAAAATTGTGGTCAGAATCCACATGTGCCATGTCATACAGTTTAAAATCTGCTGGAGTTAAGGAAAAAATCCACCCCTCCACCCAAAATAGTGGTTGCCTTCCATTTGCTAGTTCTCTGTAATTTACGGAGACCCGCCGTGTATTTGTCGTTAGGTATGAGCCACGTTAGTGTCAAAAAGCTTGAAGCTCTCTTTGCCCTGGGTTCTCATTTAAAACTGAAAAGAATTTTTTTCTAAGTTTTTGTTCCTTACATTATTACAATTCAGTAATTAAAACTTCCGGGCTAAGAGGCCGTGGTCCAATAGTAGAAATACTTCTCCCTGACGTTTCGTTGCCAGCTGCGGGCAACATCATCTGAGGTGAGTCTACGACTGGCTGCTAGGCCGTGGAGGTCCTGTTTATATAGAGCGCGTAGAGGGCGCCACCACTCGTCGCGTGTTGTCATCAGTAAAACTATCTCTGGCTGGCGTCATTACTCTCGATCGAAGGTAATCGATTGTCACATCTTTGGTACAGAGTCGATCTCCATATCTTATCTAGCTTCAAGCCTTCTTCTTTCCTGTTAAAATTATTGTGGTGTTTAAAAATCTCTACAGCCTCTCTACGCGCTCTATATAAACAGGACCTCCACGGCCTAGCAGCCAGTCGTAGACTCACCTCAGATGATGTTGCCCGCAGCTGGCAACGAAACGTCAGGGAGAAGTATTTCTACTATTGGACCACGGCCTCTTAGCCCGGAAGTTTTAATTACTGAAGACGCCGGCCGTGAAAGCCTACACGCTATGATTATTACAATTATTATTATAACCATTGTTTCGGTAGTACAACGAGGATGTAGCGAAGAATGGAGGAGGTTTAATGTTCCATCGAGCAAAAATTCCGATTGGGTAGAGAAGTCGCCTGTATCGTTTTCAGTGAAACCATTCCGACATATCTCTTACTCTGTTCACGGACAGGAGGGAAAGCGTAAAGCGGTTTTGTGTAAGAAGCCATATGTGAGCTGTTGCTGACAGTTCTAGGCGACTGATGACCTCAGAAGTTAAGTCGCATAGTGCTCAGAGCCATTTTTTTGCTAAGGTCATCAGCCCCTAAGCTTACACGCTGCTTCACCTAAATTATCCTAAGGACAAACACACACACCCATGCCCGAGGGAGGACTCGAACCTCCGCCGGGACCAGCCGCACAGTCCACGACTGCAGCGCCCCAGACCGCTCGGCTAATCCCGCGCGGCTACAGAAGCCAGACTGTAGGAATGATGACGTGGATCGCCATACGTCCGGCTATAGTGCAGGATTTTAAGCTGGAATGGGACCCTATAAGATCATTTTGCTCAATACTATTGCCTTTCTATTACTCTTTTGATAATGATTTTTTTTTGTGTGTGGATGGGACTGAAAGTGGTCTGAGTTCTACTTCACGTAGAAATAATATTTATGAGAATGTCGGTAACTGTAGCTTCTGATGAACGAGTATGCGCGTGAGGAAACTGTTAAATTTTGCTATCTTGTCCACAGAATACGATGCACATGCTAAATTAGGCTTCAGTGGTATGCTCAAAGCGTTTACTTCGCTCAAAGCAAGGAAATGCTAAATAAAGTTGTACAATAATAAAAAGTTTCTGGAAAAAAATGTTTTCTCAACACAGCCATTTTCCTTTTATTTCTATTAGTAATTTATGCACTATTAATAATTTATGAGGAACAAATTAAATTTGTTCTTTATTAAATATCTTACTAAAACCAATGTACATAGCTACCATAAATAATGAGACATAGATTTCGTTTTGCTTTCACTTTTGGATACTTTATACAGCTTGTAATTTATTTAGTACATTGATACATTTTATATGTTGTTGGTGAAGTTTTGTACAGTATAAATCATTAAAATATTGGTTGTTCTATAATGCGTCATCATTATTAAACAAAAAACCCATGTACGGTACAAAATTATAAAACTTGCAAAATCTACGCAGAAATAAATGCATGAACTTAGTTGGAGAAATGGCTTGGTGGTGGGGGGAAGCTTTGGAAGTTGTCCCAAAGGGCGCAATGTCATCTCGGTAAGGCTCTGCCCTCGCCCAATATGGTACCACATTCCGCTCTTGAGGCCAAAAGTTGTAAAACACAACAAAGTCGAAACAAATATCACTAAAGGATGAAAATTTTACACATGTTTCTTATAATCTATAAAAGGGTGAAATTTGATGGGGCTTGCATAAAATATTAAAGCAACTGATTTTTTGTTGTTGTTTTAATTAAGATCGAAAGACTCAAAGACCAAAGAAAAAGAAACACTCGCACACGCAGATACATAGAAGATGTTTCCGTAAGAGTGTGCAAAACTTTAACATGACATGGAGGACGCTCCACTGAACAGTCTGAGGTACGATACATGGGGTCGGAGAAGCCAGCTTAAGGAGGTAATAGGAATAAAATCACATTACTGTGTAATTTTTTTACTTGCATTAGTCGCAAATACCATCAGTGACACAATGAACGTACCATTTGTACTCTATCTTGGATAATGTGCTGAAACTTACGGCAATCAACCTCAGTGCTAGCATGATATAGGCGAACAAGATTATGACGCACCCCGACCAGTAGCCCTGGTGTGTTTCGAATCACATCACAGACAGCTACAGCTCTGGCAACTAATTCCATCCCCTTATCCACTGGGTTCTACCACACAAGTGACTTTAGATATCCCCGTAGGAAATAATCAAGGAGATGTACGTCAGGTGATCTCGCAGGCCATGGAATAAGATCTCCTCTTCCAATCCAGCGACCAGGACATACAGCACTGGGATCGTTGCGGTCATCCACACTGAAGTGAGGCGGTGCACCGTGACACTGTATACACATCCTCTAATGATCAGCCAAAGGTACGTTCTCCGACAACTCAGGTAGAACTCTTTACACGAGCCTCAAGTACGGGTGGCCACTCAGACGACCAGGTAGAATTTATGGTTCGTCCTCCTTGTTTCCTTGCAGGAAATAAAGAACGTACATGTAAATAAACAGCACAGTACGTATAAACTTACACGCATTCTTGTTGTCAATAAGCTGGAAAACAGTAATGCTAGACATTTCCTGAAGCTAACTTCTCCGAACCCAGGTTCACTACCTCAAATTCTTCAGTGGAGCAACCCCTATGTCCTGTTAAATTTTATATATGTTGCAGAAATGGTGACCCTGAAATAGGGTGGGTGTTAGGAAACTAAGAGTACAATTTATGGGTTACACTGCATTCTGACAGTTGGTAGCCCGCTATGAATCGGTGACAAGCTCTAGGGACTCAGTTTTCGTGCGGTTTGTTCAGCTGACTGCGACAGTGACCGGCGAGGCAGCTGCCCTCCTAGCGCTCGTGGTCCTTTACTAAGTAGGGAGACTGCTGGCAATCAGGAGCCGGGATGTCGTCAGGCTGCTGCAGGGTTTCGATTGCCTCTATTATCTTGCGTGTGCGCATCCTCGGCTGTCTAACTATTTGTGCTCCTTGAAAAATAACAGCCTGCTCACAGTCGAGATGGTGTTCCACTAGCGATGACCTGTTCTGATGTCCCAACTAAGCGTGGCGCTCATAGTCTACTATGTGTGGGTGCTGCCATGTCTTCTGATCTCCTGAACGTCCACATCTACATCCACTTACGTACTCCACAAACCATGGTACGGTGCGTGGCGGAAGATACCCTGTACCGCTACTGTTCGTTTCCTGTCCTGTTCAACTCGCTGATGGGGCGACGGTGAAACGACTTTCTGTATGCCTCCTATGAGACCCAATTACCCTTATCTTTCGTACCTCTTAAGCGAAATCTATGTTGACAGCGGTAGGACACCTCTGCAATCAGCTTAAGATGCCAGTTCTCTAAATTTTCTCCATAGTGTTGCTCGAAAAGGACGTCGCCTTTCCCCAAAGGACTCCAATTTGATAACCAAAGAATCTCGGTAACACTTGCATGTTGTTCGAACCTACCGGTAACAAATTTAGCTGCCCGCCTCTGAACTGCTTCGATGTCTTTCTCCAATCCGACCTTACTTTCCGAATAATCCTCGTATGTAAATGTATGCAACACCACATTCATACTGCGTACACTTCCAGAGTTGAGGGCTTTTACTGGACCCAACTCCGAAATGCTGGTTTGATGCCCACTAGATGGCTGATGCCCTTGGTGTGAGGTAAGCACTCCACCAGGAGCATTTCCCGTATCTGACTTTGTGCTGGAGTTAGTAGCTCTTCTTATCGTTTCATTATCGTATACGTGGGCTCACAAGACATTATGCAGCACTTGCAGTTCTTTTCTTGATATTGTTTTCATCTCAGTATACACCCTTCTTTCATGGCTTTTAAACCAACTGTAAGAAATGATTAAATTGTGCTCTCTGCTCAGTGTCAAATTCTACCAGGCGCCTTCCATTTTCGTTCCTGTCCTCCAGTCAATCTTCTCCCACCATTTTTACATCTCGTCCTTTTCCTACTACACAATTTCAGTCCACCAATTCAATTAAATGTTCGTTTTTTTCCTTGAGTCATCATTTTGCTGACTGGTTTGATGCGGCCTGCCACGAATTCCCCTCCCGTGCCAATATCTTCATCTCAGAGTAGCACTTGCAACCTACGTCCTCATTTATTTGATGGATCTTTTCCATTCTTTGTCTTCCTCTACAGTTTTTTTCCCCTCTAGTGCCATGGAAGTCATTCCCTGACGCCTTAACAGATGTCCTATCATCCTGTCCCTTCTCGTTGTCAGTGTTTTCAACATACTCGTTTCCCCTCCGATTCTGCACAGAACCTCCTCATTCTTTATCAGTGCACCTAATTTTCGTCATTCGTCTGTAGCAGTATATCTCAAATTCTTTGATTCTATTCTGTTCCGGTTTTCCCACAGTCCATTTTTCACTACCATACAATGCTATGCTCCAAACGTACATTCTCAGAAATTTCTGCCTCAAATTAAGGCCTATGTTTGATAATAGAAGACTTGTCTTGGCCAGGAATGCCCTTTTACTTCGTTACCATCAACCCTGTTGTTAAGTTTCTCGCTGTTCTCATTTCTGGTACTTCTCATTACTTTCGTCTTCCTTCGATTTACTCTCAGTTCATATTCTCTACTCATTAGACTATTCATTCCATTCAGCAGATCGTACACTCCTGGAAATGGAAAAAAGAACACATTGACACCGGTGTGTCAGACCCACCATACTTGCTCCGGACACTGCGAGAGGGCTGTACAAGCAATGATCACACGCACGGCCAGCGGACACCAGGAACCGTGGTGTTGGCCGTCGAATGGCGCTAGCTGCGCAGCATTTGTGCACCGCCGCCGTCAGTGTCAGCCAGTTTGCCGTGGCATACGGAGCTCCATCACAGTCTTTAACACTGGTAGCATGCCGCGACAGCGTGGACGTGAACCATATGTGCAGTTGACGGACTTTGAGCGAGGGCGTATAGTGGGCATGCGGGAGGCCGGGTGGACGTACCGCCGAATTGCTCAACACGTGGGGCGTGAGGTCTCCACAGTACATCGATGTTGTCGCCAGTGGTCGGCGGAAGGTGCACGTGCCCGTCGACCTGGGACCGGACCGCAGCGACGCACGGATGCACGCCAAGACCGTAGGATCCTACGCAGTGCCGTAGGGGACCGCACCGCCACTTCCCAGCAAATTAGGGACACTGTTGCTCCTGGGGTATCGGCGAGGACCATTCGCAACCGTCTCCATGAAGCTGGGCTACGGTCCCGCACACCGTTAGGCCGTCTTCCGCTCACGCCCCAACATCGTGCAGCCCGCCTCGAGTGGCGTCGCGACAGGCGTGAATGGAGGGACGAATAGAGACGTGTCGTCTTCAGCGATGAGAGTCGCTTCTGCCTTGGTGCCAATGATGGTCGTATGCGTGTTTGGCGCCGTGCAGGTGAGCGCCACAATCAGGACTGCATACGACCGAGGCACACAGGGCCAACACCCGGCATCATGGTGTGGGGAGCGATCTCCTACACTGGCCGTACACCACTGGTGATCGTCGAGGGGACACTGAATAGTGCACGGTACATCCAAACCGTCATCGAACCCATCGTTCTACCATTCCTAGACCGGCAAGGGAACTTGCTGTTCCAACAGGACAATGCACGTCCGCATGTATCCCGTGCCACCCAACGTGCTCTAGAAGGTGTAAGTCAACTACCCTGGCCAGCAAGATCTCCGGATCTGTCCCCCATTGAGCATGTTTGGGACTGGATGAAGCGTCGTCTCACGCGGTCTGCACGTCCGGCACGAACGCTGGTCCAACTGAGGCGCCAGGTGGAAATGGCATGGCAAGCCGTTCCACAGGACTACATCCAGCATCTCTACGATCGTCTCCATGGGAGAATAGCAGCCTGCATTGCTGCGAAAGGTTGATATACACTGTACTAGTGCCGACATTGTGCATGCTCTGTTGCCTGTGTCTATGTGCCTGTGGTTCTGTCAGTGTGATCATGTGATGTATCTGACCCCAGGAATGTGTCAATAAAGTTTCCCCTTCCTGGGACAATGAATTCACGGTGTTCTTATTTCAATTTCCAGGAGTGTATAATTCTTCTTCACTTTCGCTCAGGATAGCAATGTCGTCAGCGAATCGTATCATTGATATTCTGTCACTCGAATTTTAATTCAACTCCTAAACCTTTCTTTTATTTACATCATTGCTTCTTCGATGTACACATCGAACAGTACTGGCGGAAGGCTACACCCCTGTCTTACACTCTTTTTAATCCGAGCGCTTCGTTCTTGGTCGTCCACATTCCCTCTTGGCTCTTGTAAATATTACCGAGCGAAGTGGCGCAGTGGTTAGCACACTGGACTCGCATTCGGGAGGACGACTGTTCAAACCCGCGGTCGTCCATCCTGGTTTAGGTTTTCCATGATTTCCCTAAATCGCTTCAGGCAAATGCCGGGATGGTTCCTTTGAAAGGTCACGGCTTACTTCCTTGCCCATCCTTCCCTAATCCCATGGGACTGAGGACTTCGCTGTTTTGTACCCATCCCGAAATCAACCAACCAAACAGTTTTGTACATATTGTACATTACCCAATAGCTTACCCCTATTTTTTTTCAGAATTTCGAACATCTTGCACCATTTTACGCTGTATAACGCTTTTTCGGGTCAACAAATCTTCTGGATCTGTCTTGATATTTCTTTAGTCTTTCTTCCATCATCAACCGCGACCTCATAAATGTTCATATGCCTTAAATATTTGAACAATTTCTTTTACCTCATCGTACTTTTTTTCGATCTCTTCTTCATGCTGTGCTCGTGTGATGGGTGTGGTCGGTGTAGGTTTGGCTACTGTAATGCGTTCACTGTGTAGTTCAATCTGAAACGTTACTATCAGCCCCGTTTCATGTGAATTGTCAGTTCAGACTAACCGAGCGTATTCACAACATGCATGTCACATCGGACGGTACTCTCTTGACAACGATCTTCTGGAGGAAGGATGACTTGGAAAAGGCGTTTATTTACCATATATACCGAAGCGCCAAAGAAACTTTGATGGGCATGCGTATTCCAGTATAGAGAAACAGGCAGAATACGACACTGCGGTCAGCAACGCCTATATTAGACAGCAAGTATCTGGCGCTGTTGTTAGATCGGTTGCTCCTGCTGCAATGGCAACTTATCAAGATCCAAGTGAGTTTGAGCGTGGTGTTATAGTCGGCGCTCGAGCCATGGGACCAGCATCTCCGAGGTAGCAATGAAGGGATTTTCCCGTACGACCAATTTACAATCGGGTGAAACATCAGATCTCCGACATCGCTGCGGCCGGAAAAAGATCCAGCAAGAACGAGACCAACGACGACTGAAGAGAATCGTTCAACATGACAGAAGTGCAACGTTTCCGCGAATTGCCGCTGATTTCAATGCTGGGCCATCAACAAGTGCCAGCGTGCCAAGCATTCAATGAAATATCATGGATATAGGCTTTCGGAGCCGAAGGACCACTCGGGTACCCTTGATGGGTGCACGACACAAAGCTTTACGCCTCGCCTGGTCCCGCCAACACCGACATTGGACTGTTGATGAGTGGAAACATGTTATCTGGTTGGACGAGTCTCGTTTCAAATCGTATCGATCGGATGGACGTATATGTGTATGGAGACAACTTCATGAATCCATGGACCCTGCATATCGGCAGGGGACTGTTGAAGCTGGTGGAGGCTCTGTAATGGCGTGCGGCATGTGCAGTTTGAGTGTTATGGGACCCCTGGTACGTCTAGATAGACTCTGACAGCTGACACGTACGTAAGTGTCATGTCTGATCACCTGCATACATCCATGTCCATTGTGCGTTCCGACGGACTTGGGTAATTCCAGCGGGACAATGCGACACCCCACACATCCAGAAGTGGTACAGAGTGGCTCCAGGAACATTCTTCTGAGTTGAAACACTTCCGCTGGCCACGAAGCTCCCCAGACGTGAACATTATTGAGCATATTTTGAATGCCTTGCAAGGTGCTGTTCAGAAGATATCTCCACCCCCTTGTACTCTTACGTATTTATGGACAGCTCTGCAGGATTCATGGTGTCAATTCCAACCAGCTCTACTTCAGACACTAATCGTGTCCATTCCAAGCCGTGCTGCGGCATTTCTGTGTTCTCGCTGGACCCTACACGATATTAGGGAGGTGTAACAGTTTCTTTGGTTCTTCAATGTATTTGTACCTATTTGTTCTTTTCTTGTTCATCTTCCTGAATGACTAGATGCGTGAAGGAGTTTGTCTTGACAGATTCGTAGGGAGCGTGAGAGTTAACAAATGTAAATCTGAATTTATGTCAACTTAATTGTAATCTGATAGTCGAGTATAACAGAAAGCTCAGATCGGGCCACGCAAGGTTGGTACCTTTGGTAGCATGTTAATTCTCCCCTCCACCTCCTGTTAGGACGTGTCTGTGGAGGTTACTGTTAGAACTTGTTACTTCAACGTACAGAAAGGATTAATCTGTTTCTTTCAGCAGTGTAATCCGATAGAAAGTGTTCCGCGAAGATAATTTTTAATTCTTTAATCTCATTTTATGTGAAGCGTGCAGTTTAGTATGAACAACTTGGTCCATTGCAAAATGCAACCACATGCATCTATGGTTAATTAAATTTATCTCCCATGAGTTACTCAATAATTTATAGCCGTGTCAGTAATTCATAGCCGTGTCTGTTCATAAAATTTACAGAAATCATTATCTGAATTGATGTGTTCTTTTCATTCTTGGTCCTAGTCTTGGTGTGCATTCCCTGTCATGTGTCCCTTGTCATAAACCGATTAAGTAATGCTGTAATACTTCTTGCAACATTACATGTAGAATGAATACTAGCAAGCATATAGAATCCTTTCTTGTTTTCCATTTGTAAATTTTAGAGCACTTTTGGTATCACGTGTTTGGGCCTGTAAGCTGGCAGTGTTCTCTCTGCTTGGTTCCTATGGGTTTAATTGCAATGGTTTATGTGAGGGCCAAACTGAAGAGAACATTTGTCACCCGTAGTATCCTAACAATGATTATGTGCGAATGTTTCCTAACATGTTTATCCTATCCCGTCCATTTCGCACCAGTCTCGAAGACGAGGCTAGCCATAGTTACAGTAATACACTTGTGTCCATCGTTTATTGTTTTGTCCTCTCTGATAAGGGGTTCTTTGGTACCGTGAGAGGTTGTTAAGACCAGATTACCGTCTTTTGTAAGTTGTTTGCATATGTTATAAGCTTTATGTTCGTACCTCGTGAGTATGCATGGCAAATCTGATGTTTTTTAATCGTAAATAAACCGCCATTCTTTGTTAGTATCAAACCCATCGTTACTCAATACCTGACAAAATTGCATACATGATCCATTTCTATGAGTTCACCCCAGTCCAACGACATGATTTGACACTAATGTCTTCGGAAGGGAATGAAATTGATTTATAGTAATGAACTGCAGGCCAGTCCTTGCGTTGTTACTTACAACCGAGCTTGTGTGTGTTACTGTATCTGAATTATCTGTTGTGCTAGCAATCAGTAATCCTGAGGGATATTGTGGCAGATTCTGCCAACTGGCGCCCTAGATCATCAGAATCCCAATCTAGTTGGAGGGCTCTAGCCCTAGTGCTCTAAACGTTCTCAGCTGGAAAGACATCCGGTGACCTTGCTCACCAAGAGAAAGCACGAATACAATCATCTTGTGTGTGGGCGGGTATTATCTTGCTGAAACGTAAGCCTAGGATGACTTGCCGTGAAGGGCAACAGAATGGGAGGTGGAATATCGTCAACGTACTGCTGTGCTGTAGTGGTGCCGTTGATGACAACCAAAGGGGTCGAGCTACGAAAAGACATGGCACCCCAGAACATCAGTCCTGGCTATTGGGCTGTATGGCGGATGACAGTCAGGTTGGCATCCCAGTGCCAGTCAGGGCATGTCCCGGCATATCTTCAGTCTGGAAACTCATTAATTGGAATTGTCTTCATTGATGACCAGCCAAAGATGTGTTCCGAGACACCCCAGATAATGGTGGGATACCATTGTAACTGTCGTTCACCTTACCGTTCTGAAGCCAGGAGTGATGGTCCGGAGTGTCATTTCTTTTCATAGCAGGACGTCTTTGGTTGTTATATTCGGCAGCCTTATAGCAGAGCGGAACGTCAACGATATTCTACGCTCCGGTTTCTTGCCCTTCATGGCAAGCCATGCTAGGATTACATTTCAGCAAGACAACGCTGTCTCGCACATGGAGAAGTTTTTTTATTCTCTTCCTGGTGCTTGCCATACCCTCCGTTGGACACCAAGGCAGTGGGACCTACTGTATCCCCAGTTGAGAATGTTTGGAGCATTATGGCAGGCCCTCGAACCATCTCTGGATTTTGACGATCTAACACAACAGATGGACAGAATGTGGTACGATATCGGTCATGAGGACATCCAGCAACTCTACCAATCAACACCAAGCATAATAATTGCCTGCACGAAGACCATAGATGGGCCAACGGGTTATTAACTTGCTTCACATGTGAGCTCTTTCTCTTGAGTAAGTCATTCAGTTCTTCTGACAAAGTAATCATTTCTTTGTCTATACATGTGTATCACATCTATAGATTTTTATCCCATTCGGATAATACCTTCGAGGCGCGTCGTATTTTTTTCTTAGACTATATACATCGTTATTTGACGTATGAGTCGCCTAAGTATTGTTTTTGGCGAAGGTTCAAAATGGCTCTGAGCACTATGGGACTAAACATCTATGGTCATCAGTCCCCTAGAACGTAGAACTACTTAAACCTAACTAACCTAAGGACATCACACAACACCCAGCCATCACGAGGCAGAGAAAATCCCTGACCCCGCCGGGAATCGAACCCGGGAACCCGAGCGTGGGAAGCGAGAACGCTACCGCACGACCACGAGATGCGGGCTTTTGGCGAAGGGTTTCAGTTGCGGCAGAGTGGTCAATCGTTTCCTGGGACCAAGGTGAATTGACATGGAATGCAGTCAATGCCACGAGAAAGTGTACGCCGTTATCTGTATGAAATGAAAGACACTATAATAAATATATGTTTACATGAAAATAAATGTTATCACTAATTTTATATTACCTTATAGTTAATCCAATCGTCGCCATTATCTTTATAGCATGACACCCTTTTTGGCATGCATTTCACGAGACTTTCTGCATGTTCTTTCTGTATCTCCATGTTGTCCTGATGTGGTGTGACAGATGCTTCAAAGTATATTTTAGCTTTCCTTTAACCTTCATCTTAATACAGGACCAAACATTTTCGATCGGATTTGCATCCGGAGACATTGCTGGTCAATCCATCACGTACACCCTATTGCCTTGTTTCCACGCTGTACAGAGATGGCTGCGTTGTTTCGAATCATTATCCTCTTGAAGCACCCAGTTTGCCTCGTTCGAACCAAACAGCTTCTTAACGGACCTCACAAGGCATTAATGATAGATATATAAATAGAAGTAAGTGACGCTGCAGGTATTTTGCAATCTGCAACCGATGAAACAAAACATTCAACTCTCACACTTTTTATCTATACTACGCTGTGCAAAAGCGCACTGATTACAGGTCCACGAACACTACCAGAGATGTCGCTTCGGACGTTAAATTTAAAATTACGGTGTACACTTTCTTGTGGAACTGACAGTAACTGGAAAGTGGTATGGAGTTGCAGGTAACTTGGGCAAATCTCCGCGTGCTTCCTAGTAATAATGTTAATCTGGGTGGAAAATGGCTCCACTTTTATGTGGGAGTGAGGGATCTGGTAGGAGAAAGGTTAATACATGCGACACCGATTTTCGCAATCACCAGCGATAAGCTGGAGGCAGCCCCGCTTCGAGGGAACGGGTGGTCGCTTTGGTGACTCAGCTCGGTATCGCCATGCTTCCCGCCAGACTGCCGGGCTTCCGCATCCAGGGGCAGCACCTCCATCACGGACGGACGCAGCTCTCCAGATTGGATGGCGGACTGGGGCCGCCGCGCGATATGAAGCAGGAGTCGCGCACCAGGCGCACAGGTGGCGCTGGCTGGCCGCTCGTCAGCGGCACGCGGCGCCCGGCCGCCCCCGGATGACTCCCGCCTCTTGCGTGGCCTCCTCTGCCTCCCTCTTCCCACCCTCTCGCTGCGCGGATGAGCCGGCCCCCGCACGGCGCGCCGCTGAATATTGCATACGGTCCCCAGGCAGCCACTGCGACTCCGCCCTGATTTGTTACACAACAGTCCGCCCGCTCCCCAGAGCTACCTGCCTACCTGTGCGGCCGCCTCAAGACATGTCGCCGCCTCCTGCTCCTCAGCACTGGTCTCCCCCCCCCCCTCCCCCCCGTGTCACCACCGTACTGCATCCAGCCCGTAAACAACGCTTTGTGACTCAGCAATGTTGATATCCTCTGAGACTTGAGAACGTCTCTGTGTGCAATGTACAGGGTATTCAAAAAGGAACGCCGAGTTTTCAATGAAGCACAGGGTTACCCATAAGTCACACCTCATTTTCAGAAGACGACTGCCTGAAAACGAGACAACATATGGAAGAATGACACACATCAGGGGACAGAACTACTCTCCAAGCTTTTGACTCAATTACAGCTGCTCTATATGACCACCAAGAGTGGCCTGTTATACATTAATATACCTTGTTGTAGTGGTTTTCAGTCCAGAGACTGGTTTGATGCAGCTCTCCATGCTGCTCTATCCTGTGCAAGCTGCTTCATCTCCCAGTACGTACTGCAGCCTACATCCTTCTGAACCTGCTTAGTGTATTCATCTCTTGGTTTTCCTCTACGATTTTTACCCTCCACGCTGCTCTCCATTACTAAATTGGTCATTCCTTGATGAATCAGAACATGTCCTACCAACCCATCCCTTCTTCTAGTCAAATTGTGCCACAAGCTCCTCTTCTCCCCAATTCTATTCAATACCTCCTCATTAGTTATGTGATCTACCCATCTAATCTTCAGCATTCTTCTGTAGCACCACATTTCGAAAGCTTCTATTCTCTTCTTGTCCAAACTATTTATCGTCCATGTTTCACTACCATACATTGCTACACTCCATACAAATACTTTTAGAAACGACTTCCTGACACTTAAATCTATACTCGATGTTAACAAATTTCTCTTCTTCAGAAACGCTTTCCTTGTCATTGCCAGTCTACATTTTATATACTCTCTACTTCGACCATCATCAGTTATTTTGCTCCCCAAATAGCAAAACCCATTAACTACTTTAAGTGTCTCATTTCCTAATCTAATTCCCTCAGCATCACCCGACTTAATTCAGCTACATTCCATTATCCTCGTTTTGCTTTTGTTGATATTCATCTTATATCCTCCTTTCAAGACACTATCCATTCCGTTCAACTGCTCTTCCAAGTCCTTTGCTGTCTCTGACAGAATTACAATGTCATCGGTGAACCTCAAAGTTTTTATTTCTTCTCCATGGATTTTAATACCTACTCCGAATTTCTCTTTTGTTTCCTTTACTGCTTTCTCAATATACAGATTGAATAACATTGGGGAGAGGCTACAACCCTGTCTCACTCCCTTCCCAACCACTGCTTCCCTTTCATGTCCCTCGACTCTTATAACTGCCATCTGGTTTCTGTACAAATTGTAAATAGCCTTTCGCTCTCTGTATTTTACCCCTGCCACCTTTAGAATTTGGAAGAGAGTATTTGAGTCAACATTGTCAAAAGCTTTCCCTAAGACTACAAATGCTAGAAACGTAGGTTTGCCTTTTCTTACTCTAGCTTCTAAGATCGTAGGGTCAGTATTGCCTCACGTGTTCCAATATTTCTACTGAATCCAAACTGAGATTCCCCGAGGTCGGCTTCTACGATTTTTTCCATTCATCTGTAAAGAATTCACGTTAGTATTTTGCAGCCGTGACTTATTAAAGTGATAGTTCGGTAATTTTCACATTCGTCAACACCTGCTTTCTTTGGTATTGGAATTATTATATTCTTCTTGATGTCTGAGTGTATTTCGCCTGTCTCATACATCTTGCTCACCAGATGGTAGACTTTTGTCAGGACTGGCACTCCCAAGGCAGTCAGTAGTTCCAATTGAATGTTGTCTACTCCTGGGGCCTTGTTTCGACTCAGGACTTTCAGTGCTCTGTCAAACTCTTCACGCAGTATCATATCTCCCATTTCATATTCATCTACATCCTCATCCATTTCCATAATACTGTCCTCAAGTACATCGCCATTGTATAGACCCTCTATATACTCCGCTCACCTTTCTGCTTTCCCTTCTTTGCTTAGAACTGGGTTTCCATCTGAGCTCTTGATATTCATACACGTGTTTCTCTTTTCTCCAAAACTCTTTAATTTTCCTGTAGGCGGTATCTATCTTAAACTCTACATCCTTACATTTGTCTCCTAGCCATCTCTGTTTAGCCATTTTGCACTTGGTGTCGATCTCATTTTTGAGACGTTTGTGTTCCTTTTTGCCTGCTTCATTTACTGCATTTTTATAATTTCTCCTTTCATCAATTAAATTCAGTATTTATTACCCAAGGATTTCTACCAGCCCTCGTCTTTTTACCTACTTGATCTTCAGCTGCCTTCACTACATCATCCCTCAAAGCTACCCATTCTTCTTCTACTGTATTTCTTTCCCCCATTCTTATCAATTGTTCCCTAATGCTCTCCCTGAAACTCTGTACAACATCTGGTTTAGTCAGTTTATCCAGGTCCCATCTCCTTAATTCCCACCTTTTTGCAGTTTCTTCAGTTTTAATCTACAGTTCATAACCAATAGATCGTGGTCAGATTCCACCTCTGCTCCTGGAAATGTCTTACAGTTTAAAACCTGGTTACTAAATCTCTGTCTTACCATTATATAACCTATCTGATACCTTCTAGTATCCAGGCTTCTTCCATGTATACAACCTTCTTTCATGATTGTTGAACCAAGTGTTAGCTATGATTAAGTTATGCTCTGTGCATTAATATACAATGGTGTCAAAAATAAAAGCAACAAACCGCTTTTTCCCCGTTCTGTGTATAATTCACGATATAATTACGCAAACTATCAATAGAGGTCGGTACCATCGCATTCTGCACGGAAGATCGCATTCCGGTCAATGGACAACCATGCCAACTATTACGTAAGGGCACCTACCCTACAGGGTAGTGTTTGCCAGGTAGTCCCACCCCTGCAATCGCTGTGTATACAACCACATACGGTGCAGTATGGCACAGGGAAGACGCCTGCCAGACTCTGTGCGGTAGAAGGCCATAGTAATAATGGAAACAGGTCAGTTGCAAACTGATGTGGCCCGAAGGCTTAATGTGAACTATTCTGTTGTTTCTCGGATGTGGCGACATTTTGTAGAGGCGGCAGGGCCGACCAAGCGTAAAATCAAAAAGAGTGGACCGTTCTTTGGCCGTAAGGTCACGTCGATACTGCCTGAGTACTGCACTGCAGCTGCCATCTGACCTCTCATCATCCCCCGGATGTGTTTTATGGAGGCAATAGGTGTACAGAAGGCTTCGGCGGAATGGCCTTTATTGTTGGAGACGCGCTGTATGCACACCCCTGATGCGTCTTCACAGAAGTAAACGGCTAGAGTGGAATCGTCAATATGTCATCTCGACGGCGAACAGTGAGCCAATGTCCTTTTCGCAGATGCCTCCCAATCTGATCTGGAGAGTGATTCTCGGCCGATTCGTATCTGAAGGAACACGGTCTCGCGGCCCATTGTGGAAAGAGAACGATATCGAGGCGGATCACTAATGGTGTGGGCAAGGATTATGTTGACAGATCGAACACTTCTTCGTGAAATTGTACAGGTGAATTGACAAGTTTAACTGCTGTTACTGTACAGGTTCTTGGGACGTCATGTGCTGTTGTCACGAGGTGCAGTGAGCCCAGACTTCGACTGATCGATGATAATGGGTGTGTGAAATCTTATGGGACATAACTACTAAGATCATCAGTCCCTAAGCTTACAAACTACTTAACCTAAATTATCCTAAGGACAAATACAGACACCTATCCCCGAGGGAGGACTCGAACCTCCGCCGGGACCAGCCGATGGATGATAACGCTTCGACCTCAAAGAATACGGGTTGTTTGTTGACAAAGGCCTTTGTCTCTGGTATGATGTATACTTAACTTATGCAAATATTTTATCCTGTGACTCATTTTTGACATGAGCCATGGGAGTTTATTCTGAAGTACGGTGAATGTAATCTGGCTGCTGGCTGAAGCCGTGGAATGTGATAAATCATGTTTGTATGTCAGTTTTACATATGACGAGACCGCTCGGCTTCAGCTAATGCAATGTACCACCATGTGGTGTAACAAGACCCAGTCCTTCTAAACAAGGTATTTTTAGAAATATCGAAATCTAGGTCAACGGCTAATAAACCTTTATTTCGAAAATGACTGGCTGATTTTTTCAAACTCTTCAGATTTATACAATTGCTGATTCGCAGTCGTGTTTGAGATTTAAAAATTTTCAACTGTTTCACGACTTGTGGGGAAATCGAAGATGTGTTAGAAATCTGTCAGCCATGTTAAGCGCTTTTAATAATGTGCTAAACGCACGTACTCCTTTGGCTGTGAGATCTGCATGAAGTTAGTTGAGTCGATTCCTAGCAAGCAGATATAGCGTAAGTACCTGAGTCTAATATTTTAAAGGAAAAAAAAATGATGTTAAACCAATGTTCATAGTTGTTTTTTGCATATTAATATTACCAGTGGTTGTTTGAAGTGAGGTGAAAAGCACGGTCGTATAATACAATAACCCTATATAATGTTATTTATGTTTAATAACTAGAATTTTGAAATAATGTCTAAAGTTGGCGTTCTCTGTTGACTTGAAGGGGAGTCTAAAATATACACTCCTGGAAATTGAAATAAGAACACCGTGAATTCATTGTCCCAGGAAGGGGAAACTTTATTGACACATTCCTGGGGTCATATACATCACATGATCACACTGACAGAACCACAGGCACATAGACACAGGCAACAGAGCATGCACAATGTCGGCACTAGTACAATGTATATCCACCTTTCGCAGCAATGCAGGCTGCTATTCTCCCATGGAGACGATCGTAGAGATGCTGGATGTAGTCCTGTGGAACGGCTTGCCATGCCATTTCCACCTGGCGCCTCAGTTGGACCAGCGTTCGTGCTGGACGTGCAGACCGCGTGAGACGACGCTTCATCCAGTCCCAAACATGCTCAATGGGGGACGGATCCGGAGATCTTGCTGGCCAGGGTAGTTGACTTACACCTTCTAGAGCACGTTGGGTGGCACGGGATACATGCGGACGTGCATTGTCCTGTTGGAACAGCAAGTTCCCTTGCCGGTCTAGGAATGGTAGAACGATGGGTTCGATGACGGTTTGGATGTACCGTGCACTATTCAGTGTCCCCTCGACGATCACCAGTGGTGTACGGCCAGTGTAGGAGATCGCTCCCCACACCATGATGCCGGGTGTTGGCCCTGTGTGCCTCGGTCGTATGCAGTCCTGATTGTGGCGCTCACCTGCATGGCGCCAAACACGCATACGACCATCATTGGCACCAAGGCAGAAGCGACTCTCATCGCTGAAGACGACACGTCTCCATTCGTCCGTCCATTCACGCCTGTCGCGACACCACTGGAGGCGGGCTGCACGATGTTGGGGCGTGAGCGGAAGACGGCCTAACGGTGTGCGGGACCGTAGCCCAGCTTCATGGAGACGGTTGCGAATGGTCCTCGCCGATACCCCAGGAGCAACAGTGTCCCTAATTTGCTGGGAAGTGGCGGTGCGGTCCCCTACGGCACTGCGTAGGATCCTACGGTCTTGGCGTGCATCCGTGCGTCGCTGCGGTCCGGTCCCAGGTCGACGGGCACGTGCACCTTCCGCCGACCACTGGCGACAACATCGATGTACTGTGGAGACCTCACGCCCCACGTGTTGAGCAATTCGGCGGTACGTCCACCCGGCCTCCCGCATGCCCACTATACGCCCTCGCTCAAAGTCCGTCAACTGCACATACGGTTCACGTCCACGCTGTCGCGGCATGCTACCAGTGTTAAAGACTGTGATGGAGCTCCGTATGCCACGGCAAACTGGCTGACACTGACGGCGGCGGTGCACAAATGCTGCGCAGCTAGCGCCATTCGACGGCCAACACCGCGGTTCCTGGTGTGTCCGCTGTGCCGTGCGTGTGATCATTGCTTGTACAGCCCTCTCGCAGTGTCCGGAGCAAGTATGGTGGGTCTGACACACCGGTGTCAATGTGTTCTTTTTTCCATTTCCAGGAGTGTATATGGCTTTTTATATTTGTGTGGATAATTTAACCAGTGGAATTTGTTTATAGACACCCAGTTCATGACAGTTTGTAAAGCTTGTGTCCTAACGTCAGGCACTCGTCTTATACGGTAAAGCATGGCTGCCGTGAAGCAAATGATGTACTAATATCATTGTCCTGTGTTGTAAATCAAGCTGTTGTTGGTCGCCTATGCTGTTTGTGGCCCGCCAAGCTCAACAACTCCGTAATACATTTTGATTGCCTGCAAATTCGTTAACTAAGATGTTACCAGTAAGTCTTGGTGATTCCAGTAAATCTGAAGGAATCATCAAATGTCTTAAGCTGACTTGTTAAATAAATTAAAACCAAATATTTGAAGCTAAATTTTCATGCTGTTGAAGTTTTATTGCTATAAATTTTTTAACAGGTTTTGGTAAGCAAACCTCAATTAAACTTTCTGCTTTTGTTGTAAGGTCACTTGCTTCACCGTTTCTTGTCTGTATCTTAACTTTAACTTTTAATGGCAGTGAGGCCGGAACATTTTAAAAGTATTTCTTTATACAACTGTAGTTGGAAATGAGAGTGTATCTGTGCTGTTATCTGAGGTGGATTGTTTCATGTATTTTTTATAATTAAATAAATAAATATTAATTATGTGTATCCTTAAATTGGACTTAGTGCTTCCATCCCAGAAGCCCTATGCCCTGCAATACTCTTTTCAAGAGTGTCTCGCAGTAAAGGCCATTTCTTTTGGATCAAGAAAACCGTACGAACTTTCCATCATCCGTAATCATAGCGTGTGTAGGACACGACTAGGACGTCAAGATATGAGGATAGGAAGAAGCAACTCTCAACCGTTTTCGAGAAAATCGAATTTGAAATTTTTAGGCGTTCTTATGCACTTCCTAAGATCACTATAAACCAGATTGTCCGCAACCGAATGCCGGCACTGTAGCTCAGCATTTTCGATTAGAGGACTGTAATAAAAAAAAAACTGAGTGAAATATTCAACAATGAACCTAAAGGGATGTCATGTGACGTCTGCCTAACCGAATGACGAGAACAATGACGAACAAAGTTAAGAAAACAAACGCGTAAGTCCTTAGTTTTATAAGTGAGAGCTCTTTGGATCGAATATCGCTGCCGTTCCATCGTTTTTTCTCCATTCTTATGTAATTCTAACAACGGATCTGTTATGACTGTACAAGTTATCAATATTTAATGATTCAGTTACCGTTTTCATAATCATTATCTTGTAAAATAGAAGAAAAATATTTTTTTTTGTTAGATTGACTGTAGTTCCTTCTCTAGATTGTCGCACAGATGACAAAATGGTAGATATCGAAATAGACGACAGAGGGATAGAGAAACAATTAAGATCGCTGAAAAGAGGAACGTCTGCTGGACCTGATGGGATACCAGTTCGATTTTACACAGAGTACGCGAAGGAACTTGCCCCCCTTCTTGCAGCGGTGAACCGTAGGTCTCTAGAACAGCGTAGCGTTCCAAAGGATTTGAAAAGGGCACAGGTCATCCCCGTTTTCAAGAAGGGACGTCGAACAGATGTGCAGAACTATCGACCTATATCTCTAACGTCGATCAGTTGTAGAATTTTGGAACACGTATTATGTTCGAGTATAATGACTTTTTTGGAGACTAGAAATCTACTATGTAAGAATCAGGCGCTACAGTCTGGAACCGCGCGACCGCTACGGTCGCAGGTTCGAATCCTGCCTCGGGCATTGATGTGTGTGATGTCCTTAGTTTAGTTAGGTTTAAGTAGTTCTAAGTACTAGGGGACTGATGACCTTAGAAGTTAAGTCCCATAGTGCTCAGAGCCATTTGAACCATTTTGTAAGAATCAGCATCGGTTTCGAAAAAGACGATGGTGTGAAACCCAGCTCGCACTATTCGTCCACGAGACTCAGAGGGCCATAGACACGGGTTCCCAGGTAGATGCCGTGTTTCCTGACTTTCGCAAGGCGTTCGATACAGTTCCCCACAGTCATTTAATGAACAAAGTAAGAGCATATGGACTATCAGACCAATTGTGTGATTGGATTGAAGAGTTCCTAGATAACAGAACGCAGCATGTCATTCTCAATGGAGAGAAGTCTTCCGAAGTAAGAGTGATTTCAGGTTTGCCGCAGGGGAGTATCGTAGGACCGTTGCTATTCACAATGTACATAAATGATCTTGTGGATAACATCGGAAGTTTACTGAGGCTTTTTGCGGATGATGCTGTGGTATATCGAGAGGTTGTAACAATGGTAAATTGTACTGAAATGCAGGAGGATCTGCAGCGAATTGACGCATGGTGCAGGGAATGGCAACTGAATCTCAATGTAGACAAGTGTAATGTGCTGCGGATACATAGAAAGAAAGATCCCTTATCATTTAGCTACAATATAGCACGTCAGCAACTGGAAGCAGTTAATTCAATAAATTATCTGGGAGTAGGCATTAGGAGTGATTTAAAATGGAATGATCATATAAAGTTGATCGCCGGTAAAGCAGATGCCAGACTGAGATTCATTGGAAGAATCCTAAGGAAATGCAGTCCGAAAACAAAGGAAGTAGGTTACAGCACACTTGTTCGCCCACTGCTTGAATACTGCTCAGCAATGTGGGATCCGTATCAGATAGGGTTGATAGAAGAGATAGAGAAGATCCAACGGAGAGCAGCGTGCTTCGTTACAGGATCATTTAGTAATCGCGAAAGCGTTACGGAGATGATAGATAAACTCGAATGGAAGACTCTGCAGGAGAGACGCTCATTAGCTCGGTACGGGCTTTTGTTGAAGTTTCGAGAACATATCTTCACCGAGGAGTCAAGCAGTATATTGCTCCCTCCTACGTATATCTCGCGAAGAGACCTTGAGGATATAATCAGAGAGATTAGAGCCCACACAGAGGCAAACCGACAATCCTTCTTTCCACGAACAATACGAGACTGGAATAGAAGGGAGAAGCGATAGAGGTACTCAAGGTACTCTCCGCCATACGCCGTCAGGTGGCTTGCAGAGTATGGATGTAGATGTAGATGTAGATAGAAACACGATACACTGCAACCTCCAATCATATCACTACAGCCATTTTATTGATGTTATTGTGTCTACACTGATGGAAAGTATGATGTGCAGCCTATGGAGTGCTGCACAAATCAAGTTCATACTGGCAATAGAAACATGGAAAAGAATAATTACTGCGACATACAGCACATGTAATGATTTTTGCATGTACTTCGCTTTTTTCCAAAGTGTCCGTTGCAAAAAAATCTTTGTATCCATTCATAAATGGTTCTCCGTCATCAGATAACTTGGTCGCATAGCACACAACCCTGTTGTTAGAATTACAAGGAATGAAAAAAAAAAACTAGTACCGGAAGCAACATTATATGCTAAGACCTGGCGATTATGGAACTAAGCACTTACGGGTTCGGCTGAGGATTTCTTGAATGTCTGCGATCACACGAAGTACGTAAGGACATCTGAAATTTTCAAGCTCCATTTTATGGGATAATGTTGAAAGTTGCGTCTTCCTGTTTACATATGTTGAATTCCAAGTCGTGCTCTACACTCCCCATCAGCGAATCTAACTGGTGAGGGGAAGTATGTACGGTCCTCTAGTAAGTACAGGTTGCTCTTGGAAGCTCTTTACAAGTTTGTGAACGGAAGGAAGTCCACACGTTGTGCAAGAATGACGCTCTCAGTGGCTAATTGATCGTAGCTCCCGTAGTGTACGTTAATCTAAAAATTTCTCTAGACAGGGCTAGCTTCGAAGTGCAGGTTGGCCCCACGAGTCCACTTTCGACCGATTCCTTCGCTCCACAAACTGCCGATTATACGATTCAGCACAGAATCATGAATAATGAAGAATAACAAGTCGAAATTATTTTTCAACATACATGAGTTTTATTCTCATCGGCCGGAAACATGTTTCCCTAGTATCCGTTGTAACAGTAATACTCTATCTCGTTCACAGTCCGGACAACAGGTTCATAATTAGAAAATTGCTCTATTCGCGTCTCTTTAACTGTACAGATCATCCATCCAGAGCTTCCTCGCAGCTGAATCTCAAAGAAGAACCTCTTCTCCCCGTTAACATTCCAAGAGTAAAGCCTCGTCGCAGGCCATGGAACATTTACAATATTGTTTCTCGTTGGCGGCGGGCGTTACATACAATCTGTGGAGCGCAGATGGCGCGCACTCTTAAATTACTCAAACTGTACCTAATCTTTACAAGATATACTACAACTACCACTGGTATTTGCACTTACAATCTCTTTTTCTAAGTTTATTAGTCACCCATCTAGGGACCATAGAAGTTTACAGCCGTTATGACACATGTTCACAGTTTTTCTCTTTTCGTTTAAATCAAGTTTTTTGCATCAAATCATTGTGTGTAGTACTACGTTCAGCTGCCCCTTTGACATTAGTTGTTCGTATCATATTTCGGATAATCATAAAATCTGCTCCAAGATGTCTCGGGTTTGTGAGTTTTGTGGTTGTGTAACCATTTCGTCTAGATTTCTTTCAAAGTTCATGTACCATGTTATTCTTGTTTTCTGTTTTCACTCAAAGTTATTGAAGATTTTTTTGCCCATTTGGAATTATGTATTCGTCTTACGAAGCCAATATAAACCAAACTTAAATTAGCTCATTGTGTCTGCATTTTTTTCTACTTGACAATATATTTCTTCTTTTTACTTCAGTCTTATTTTGTGATTTGGAATCTGTATATTGTCCAACTGAAGTATGATAACATACCCCTTGTTGAAATTCCCTTAAGATTTTTGGTTGCCATTACACAAATACACTCCTGGAAATTGAAATAAGAACACCGTGAATTCATTGTCCCAGGAAGGGGAAACTTTATTAACACATTCCTGGGGTCAGATACATCACATGATCACACTGACAGAACCACAGGCACATAGACACAGGCAACAGAGCATGCACAATGTCGGCACTAGTACAGTGTATATCCACCTTTCGCAGCAATGCAGGCTGCTATTCTCCCATGGAGACGATCGTAGAGATGCTGGATGTAGTCCTGTGGAACGGCTTGCCATGCCATTTCCACCTGGCGCCTCAGTTGGACCAGCGTTCGTGCTGGACGTGCAGACCGCGTGAGACGACGCTTCATCCAGTCCCAAACATGCTCAATGGGGGACAGATCCGGAGATCTTGCTGGCCAGGGTAGTTGACTTACACCTTCTAGAGCACGTTGGGTGACACGGGATACATGCGGACGTGCATTGTCCTGTTGGAACAGCACGTTCCCTTGCCGGTCTAGGAATGGTAGAACGATGGGTTCGATGACGGTTTGGATGTACCGTGCACTATTCAGTGTCCCCTCGACGATCACCAGTGGTGTACGGCCAGTGTAGGAGATCGCTCCCCACACCATGATGCCGGGTGTTGGCCCTGTGTGCCTCGGTCGTATGCAGTCCTGATTGTGGCGCTCACCTGCACGGCGCCAAACACGCATACGACCATCATTGGCAACAAGGCAGAAGCGACTCTCATCGCTGAAGACGACACGTCTCCATTCGTCCTTCCATTCACGCCTGTCGCGACACCACTGGAGGCGGGCTGCACGATGTTGGGGCGTGAGCGGAAGACGGCCTAACAGTGTGCGGGACCGTAGCCCAGCTTCATGGAGACGGTTGCGAATGGTCCTCGCCGATACCCCAGGAGCAACAGTGTCCCTAATTTGCTGGGAAGTGGCGGTGCGGTCCCCTACGGCACTGCGTAGGATCCTACGGTCTTGGCGTGCATCCGTGCGTCGCTGCGGTCCGGTCCCAGGTCGACGGGCACGTGCACCTTCCGCCGACCACTGGCGACAACATCGATGTACTGTGGAGACCTCACGCCCCACGTGTTGAGCAATTCGGCGGTACGTCCACCCGGCCTCCCGCATGCCCACTATACGCCCTCGCTCAAAGTCCGTCAACTGCACATACGGTTCACGTCCACGCTGTCGCGGCATGCTACCAGTGTTAAAGACTGTGATGGAGCTCCGTATGCCACGGCAAACTGGCTGACACTGACGGCGGCGGTGCACAAATGCTGCGCAGCTAGCGCCATTCGACGGCCAACACCGCGGTTCCTGGTGTGTCCGCTGTGCCGTGCGTGTGATCATTGCTTGTACAGCCCTCTCGCAGTGTCCGGAGCAAGTATGGTGGGTCTGACACACCGGTGTCAATGTGTTCTTTTTTCCATTTCCAGGAGTGTATATCCTCAACAAGGTCAAAAAATTTCAACAGGGACCACCAGTGAAGCAAGTTATCGCAACGTGCAGCTGCTTTTTCCCCAGAAGGTCATCATGAGAAACCTCAGCTGAATATAGGACCCCTGACAGTGGAGCTTTTCCACTGAAATACAGACCGATATTGGAAAAAAAGACAGAAAAATTTTTAATACTGATAGCCAATTGTATTTAATTCATAAAATATATACCTTGAACTATCTGAGTCTGTGGTCTGAAACCATTATGGGTTCGTTAAAAGGAGTGTTATCTTTTATTGACCTTATGGAAATACAAGCGACGATCAAAAACTTTCCGTTCAAAGGCTGTGAGCATTGAGGCAATCGTGCTGGCGTAAGCTGTCGCCAGCACACCAGTCAGCTAAGATGTAGCAAGAAGATCGATAGCAGGCACTGGATAAGCGCGCCAGTAAACAGAGAGGCCAAAGACAGACTTGCAGGCAACGGGGCGCCAACGCCCTCTCGACCGTAAGTATTTATATTACTGGCCATTAAAATTGCTACGCCAAAAAGAAATGCAGATGATAAACGTGTATTCATTGGACAAATATATTATACTAGAACTAGCATGTGATTACATTTTCACGCAATTTGGGTGCATAGATCCTGACAAATCAGTACCCATAACAACCACCTCTGGCCGGAATAACGGCCTTGATACGCCTGGGCATTGAGTCAAACAGAGCTTGGATGGCGTGTACAAGTACAGCTGCCCATGCAGCTTCAACACGATACCACAGTTCATCAAGAGTAGTGACTGGCGTATTGTAACGAGCCAGTTGCTCGGACACCATTGACCAGGCGTTTTCAATTGGTGGGAGATCTGGAGAATGTGCTGGCCAGGGCAGCAGTGGAACATTTTCTGTATCCAGAAAGGCCCGTACAGGACCTGCCACATGCGGTCCGGCATTATGCTGCTGAAATGTAGGGTTTCGCAGGGATCGAATGAAGGGTACAGCCACGGGTCGTAACACATCTGAAATGTTACGTCCATTATTCAAAGTGCCGTCAATGCGAACAAGAGTTGACCGAGACGTGTAACCAATGACACCCCATACCATAACGCTGGGTGATACTCCAGTAAGGCGATGACGAATACACGGTTCCAATGTGCGTTGACCGCGATTTCGCCTAACACGGATGCGACCATCATGATGCTGTAAACAGAACCTGGATTCATCCGAAAAAAATTCCGTTTTGCCATTCGTGCACCCAGGTTCGTCGTTGAGTACACCATCGCAGGAGCTTCTGTCTGTGATGCACCGTCAAGGGTAACCGCAGCCACGGTATCCGAGCTGATAGTCCATGCTGCTGCAAACTTCGTCGAACTGTTCGTGCAGATGGTTGTTGTCTTGCAGACGTCCCCATCTGTTGCTCAGGGATCGAGACGTGGCTGCACGATCCGTTACAGCCATGCGGATAAGATGTCTGTCATCTCGACTGCTAGTGATACGAGGCCGTTGGGATCCAGCACGGCGTTCAGTATTACCCTCCTGAACCCACCGATTCCATATACTGCTAACAGTCGTTGGATCTCGACCAACGCGAGCAGCAATGCCACGATACGATAAACCGCAATCGCGATAGGCTACATCCGACGTTTATCAAAGACGGAAACGTGATGGTACGCATTTCTGCTACTTACACAAGGCATCACAACAACGTTTCACCAGGCAACGCCGGTCAACTGCTGTTTGTGTATGAGAAATCGGTTGCAAACTTTCCTCATGTCAGCACCTTGTAGGTGTCGCCACCGGCGCCAACCTCATGTGAATGCTCTGAAAAGCTAATCATTTGCATATCACAGCATCTTATTCCTGTCGGTTACTTTTCACGTCTGTAGCACGTCATCTTCGTGGTATGGCTAATTTAATGGCCAGTAGTGTAGATGGCCGCCGCTGACTGGAGGGCCTCAATCTCAGTCACTTAGTCAGTCTCTTGGTGTCAGTCACTCAGTCTCAATCTCGGTCACTATCCTGGTTGGCGTCTGTCAGTTGACGTCACTGGCTATGAGAGTGCACAGTGACCTGGAGTAGATTGTGGGACTTCTACTTCACCAGCAGTGAGGCTAAAGTGGACTATTATTTGAAGAGCTTGTACCACAGCACATGGACTCTCTTAAGATAAGTAGCTCCCTGTTTAAGTAAATAAAGAAACTTGCTAGTACTTGTGTGCAGTTGTGTTGTAGAAAGAGGATGCCACCCACCAAACAATATCCTCTTCCTTGATTCGTGTGGTAAAAGACACTAGAGTGGCAACGAGGACACAACAGCAATCGAACCACCGACGTACCCAGTTGAAGACACCACTTTGGTAAAACACTGTGTGCTGCTGTGTGAAGAAGTTGGTAACTGCATACTCCACATCCTCGTCCGACAGGGATCGTCGACCTTCCAAGGGTATTTTCAAGGAATCGAAGTCGTGATAATCGTATGGGAAGCGATGAGGTCTACAGTGCAGGCGCTCCCGTGTCCCCCAGTTGAGTTGGCTGGCCTCCGAATTCGACTGGGCGTCTTTCATCGGATCGCGACGAGCACAGAACTTGGTGCTCCATTCCACAACGGCGATTTTAGACAGACATGCTGCCCCACACACGATCTTCATTCTGTGATGGATGTCTACTAGTGTGTGTCCTTCGGTAACCGAGAACAGCATTTTGGTCCTGTTTGGACGCATTTGGTAATAGCGTCGCCATGGGTCACGTTTCTGTATTTACTGTATGCACATTGGAAAGACACGAATGCCATACTAATCTCTTGCCTACTGGTCGGTGCGTATACACATGCATCGGCGTCATGCTACTCTGCATATTCCCTGCCGAAACGTCCTCAAACATAAACTTTTCGGTCTTCCTTTGCACTATACAAGAATGCGACATCAGTAAAACAGAAAATTAAGACAGAAAACGAACACACAAAGTATTAACACACTGGTGCAAAATTATAGAAAGTGAGACTTTAGAGACCTTACTAATTTCACCGTTCCATCAGAACTATACGTCCTTGGAAAATAAGCATACAATAGCCTTTGGAGAGGCATTTACGAAGTTCTTGCAGTTTCTTTGAAAAATTCTTTCTAGTCATTCACGAATTACGTTGTCCACAGTCGCTGTATTGCAACACAATCACATTCTGGCGTATGTGTGATGCTCTGTTTATAGTGGGATGCTTTGCCTGGTTCTGATGCGGTTGAGGCGGCTCCACTCTTCTTGCATGCATGAAGGCGGTACTGTTCGACAAGACTTGACCAGCAAGCTATGTAATTAGCTCACTAGTACTCTTCTATATTTTTAACAGTAGACACTGGAGACTGTTGAGATCCCACATAAGTTTTTTAGATGGGGAAGGTGAGAGTAAATATTGTTGACTGGAGAGTTTCTAGGAACTAATATGTTACATTCCTTACGACATTCTCCGTCAACTGCTATTGTCGTCTCCGATATTGTGCTGCTATAGCAGACCAGAAATGAAAACATGTATACAGTACTCAGCCGACTAAACCAACTATGTTACAAGCAGCACCTACAGACTGTTCACAATGTTATATTGGCCCTTTCGCAGAGCACCTTTGAGACCAGTGGCACGTCATTGTTCCCAGTAACTGTTCATTTCCCAGTAAATATGTTAACGATGCGTAGCCTAAGGAAATGGGTAGCTAAGACAAATAACGAAAGAAATGCACACGAAAAGAAAAAGTAATTAGCACACTTTGCTCTAGCCTACTAAATGAGAAACTGATTCGTGGTGTACCTGTGTGACAGTTGCGGCTTTCCTCCAGGAAAGACAACTTCCCTCGAACCGAGCATTGCTAGCTCAGTTTACAGACTATAACTGATTCCTGCTAGGGTGCCGATGAAAGTCCTCACAGCTAAGTAAAAAGCAGGTGGGCACAGTTTAACTGTTTTTGTTGTCTCTTCAGTCTGAAGACCGGTTTGACACAGGTCTCCAAGCTAGTCTTCACTGTGTAACCTCTTCATCTCCAAATAACTACAGCAGGCTAGACCCATTTGGACCTGCTTACATTGATAACCCTTGGCCTCTCTCTACAACTCTCCCCCCTTTCCACCTATAACACTATCGTCTGCTACTACTATACCATAACCTCAAAGCCGAAGGCAGTTCGTATAATGAAATTGTTCTGATTCAAGTAATTGTAGTATGAAGAAGCGGAGTAGTGTTACCCTCTGAGAGAATTTTTTGTTATACTGACCGTGTTGTACCTAACGGAGGTGGCTTATCGGAAGTGAAAGTCAGAATTATGTAAACATTCAAACAGTAACAAATAATATTTTACCTAGCTACACTGTTTGAAGAATAAAGAAAACGGTCGCCAGCCTAATTAGGCAAGAGAATGATTAACATTCTCGTTTAAGAAAATGGGTATGAGTAACTTTAACGGACAAACACAACCTATACTTTGCCACACGCGAGTGCAATGAACTCTGGCACCTGAATACAGTGTGTTCAGGTTAAGGTTGGAATTAACAGATCAGAACAAACTACTGGCATAAATATAACAGATAACAATACACACTATTACTTTCGTGGATTATTCAAACTGAATGGTCTTTACAACATTACTATTAATATTCACTGTAGAATCATAAATTGGACATAGGTTCATAGTTCATTGCAATTTTATGAAGTGGCCACAGGTTAAGTTTCTCTCAGCTAAATACTTCTCAATTTAGAATGAAAGTTAAATGGAATTCACTAACAGGTTACTTCTCCCTGTTTTTTGAATAAAGAAATTATTGTTTTCATAAATAGTGGTATTTCTATTAATTGTTATTTATCATGAGCATAAAGGATAACCTGTGGATCCTATTACACCATCAATACACTTTCAATACCCAAAAGAAACAAGTGCTTAGCAAGCATGAGTATATAACTTTTCACAACTGCGGTTTTCCACTTTTACCTACAGTGAGACACAAAATTAACATATTTGTAAGATACTGATTCACCTTCTGCGATTAACAACAGGCAGCAATGTGATCATTTACTAAGCAAAACTTTATAAGCCTCAGTCTTAAGAACTTTTAATTTTGAAGTTGGCAACAACATCTTAATAAGCAATTTTAATAGGAAAATTATTTTCAGCAAGCATCATTTACTTTAACTCACTCTCTTCCCACATTAACTTTAACTTTCTTTTTACTATGTTCAAGAGGCATTAATTAGCAAAACACTGGGCTTTAATGTTATTTCAGTAAGGACACTCGGTAATGATTTTAGTTCAAACGGAGAGGAACCTGAGGTGTTATGATAAGAAAAAACATCAAGGTGGGTACACAAATTCAGTTATAAATTACCTTATATTTGAGTACACTAACACATCCAATAAGCTGATCCTTCACTGTACATTACTACAGTGTTCCATTACAGTCATTGCGCAATGTGGTGGCAATTGTATGTTGGTAGGAGGATTTGCAGGTAGAATTGCTGGACTCTGTCATTTCTTGGTGGCGATGATAGATACCAATTTCAGACTTGTTCCAGCTCTTTATCCATCCATCCGAGCTATTGGAAAGCGGCACGGAAAGCCTCTCTCGGCACCAGCACAATAGACAACTTTTACATGAGCAGTTGACAATTTGATAGCTCGTCCCGAATGACTCTCAATTCCACCTCTTCTACCTAGGCCAACCACATTTTGCGCGCGCTAACCAGTTCCGTTCCCGAGGGGAACCACAACATCTTTTGCATATGAAATAATTAAGAACCCTAAGTGAGGGTCAGCAGTTTACGTAACAGTAAACAAACATTTTAAATAAAACAGAACATTTTCATATATTGGTAGTTCTACAGAAAATTATTTACATAAAATTATTTAATTTTAAAGATAACCAAAGAGATTATATGACAAAGAAAAAACATGTAATCTGCTCATATTGTACATATTACAGAGATTACACTTCCTACGCCCTAAAAGTCGTCAAAATTTTTACAAAGAAAGGAGTATACAATTTTGTGTTATCGATTCAATCAAACACATTTACAGAAGCTCAACGATGCAACATTAGATAAAACAAATGGCAAAATAAATCAGTAGAGAATTAGAGCTATGGTGTTACACACCCTTCACACACTTCCCTCCAACACGCTATTCGCTATTCCTTGATGCCTTTGGATGAGTCCTGTCAACAGATCCATTCTTTCAGTCAAGTTGTGCCACGAAGTTCTTTTCTCACCAGTTGCCTTTAATACCTCCTCGCTAGTTACGTGATGTACCTATCTTATTTTCAGCATTTTTCTATAGCACCACATTCCTAAGTCTTCTATTGTCGTTCTGTCTGAACTGTTTATTGGCCACGTTTTACTTCCGTTTAAATCTATACTCCAAACAAATACCTTCAGAAAAGACTTCTAACATTTAAATTTATGTTCGATGTTAATAAACTTCCCTCCCGGAAACTCTTTCCTTTTTTTAGGAAGTCTGTATCTTATATCCTCTATACTTTGACCACTATCTATTATTTTGTTGCAACAGTAAAACTCACCTACTAACTTGAGTAGTTCATTTTCCTACTCTAATTCTCGCTGCATCCCCTGATTTAATTGGACTACAATTCATTACCTGCATTTTGCGTCTGTTGATGCTCATCTTACAACCTCGTTTCCATACATTATCTATTTAGTTCAACTACCCTTCTAACTCCATTGCTGTCTCTGGCAAAATTAAAGTATCATCGGCATATCTCAAAATTTTGCAGAACTGACTAGTAAACCTACTCAAGGGATACCCTTCGATTTCGATCAGCTTTCAATATGTTGTAGCGTAGAGCAAAATAGGAGACGCAGAGTTTTGATACGTGCCCATACGGCCGTTAAGAGGGTGAAACAACACCTGCAAAAAATAGAGTTTAATGTTTGTGATTGAGTGCAGATCAAAAGGTAATAGATATAAAAAAATTCTGTGAACGAAGAACATCTGATAATTTCTATTTCATGAAAGGAGTTACAAACAGAATCACATCTTTTAAAGCAAAATGAACAGGTGTCTTCCATTTACGTAGTATCTGTTCGGTGTAACCATTCTTGTACCATGAAGTTTAAAAGAGTTGACAAATCTAGGAGGTGAAAACTGATTGTGAATGAGGGATTGAACATTTAGAATATTACTTCTTAAGTGCAAGTAAACATCGTAATTATATAATACATTTGTTGCTGTTGTTGTGGTCTTCAGTCCTGAGACTGGTTTGATGCAGCTCTCCATGCTACTCTATCCTGTGCAAGCTGCTTCATCTCCTAGTACGTACTACAGCCTACAGCCTTCTGAATCTGCTTAGTGTATTCATCTCTTGGTCTCCCTCTACGATTTTTACTCTCCACGCTGCCCTCCAATACTAAATTGGTGATCCCTTGATGCCTCAGAACATGTCCTACCAAACGATCCCTTCTTCTAGTCAAGTTGTGCCACAAACTCCTCTTCTCCCCAATTCTATTCAATACCTCCTCATTAGTTATGTGATCTACCCATCTAATCTTCAGCATTCTTCTGTAGCACCACATTTCGAAAGCTTCTATTCTCTTCTTGTCCAAACTATTTATCGTCCATGTTTCACTTCCATACATGGCTACACTCCATACAAATACTTTCAGAAACGACGTCCTGACATTTAAATCTATACTTGATGTTAACAAGTTTTTCTTCTTCAGAAACGCTTTCCTTGTCATTGCCAGTCTACAGTTTATATCCTCTCTACTTCGACCATCATCAGTTATTTTGCTCCCCAAATAGCAAAACTCCTTTACTACTTTAAGTGTCTCATTTCCTAATCTAATTCCCTCAGCATCACCCGACTTAATTCGACTACATTCCATTATCTTCGTTTTGCTTTTGTTGATGTTCATCGTATACCCTCCTTTCAAGATACTATCCATACCGTTCAACTGCTCTTCCCAGTCCCTTGCTCTCTCTGACAGAATTACAATGTCATCGGCGAACCTCAAAGTTTTTATTTCTTCTCCATGGATTTTAATACCTACTCCGAATTTTTCTTTTGTTTCCTTTATTGCTTGCTCAATATACAGATTGAATAACATCGGGGTAGGCTAGATCCCTGTCTCACTCCCTTCCCAACCACTGCTTCCCTTTCATACCCTTCGACTCTTATAACTGCCATCGGCTTTCTGTACAAATTGTAAATAGCCTTTCGCTCCCTGTATTTTACCACTGCCACCTTCAGAACTTGAAAGAGAGTATTCCAATCAACATTGTCAAAAGCTTTCTCTAAGTTTACAAATGCTAGAAACATAGGTTTACCTTTCCTTAATCTTTCTTCTAAGATAAGTCGTAGGGTCAGTATTGCCTCACGTGTTCCAACATTTCTACGGAATTCAAACTGATCTTCCCCGAGGTCGGCTTCTATCAGTTTTTCCATTCGTCTGTAAAGATTTCGCGTCAGTATTTTGCAGCTGTGACTTATTAAACTGAGAGTTCGGTAATTTTCACATCTGTCAACACCTGCTTTTTTTGGTATTGGAATTATTATATTCTTCTTGAAGTCTGAGGGTATTTCGCCTGTCTCATATATCTTGCTCACCAGATGGTAGAGTTTTGTCGGGACTGACTCTCCCAAGGCCGTCAGTAGTTCTAATGGGATGTGTTCTACTCCCGGGACCTTGTTTCGACTCAAGTCTTTCAGTGCTCTGTCAAAGTCTTCACGCAGTATCGTATCTCCCATTTCATCTTCATCTACATCCTCTTCCATTTCCATAATATTGTCCTCAAGTGCATCCCCCTTGTATAGACCTCTATATACTCCTTCCACCTTTCTGCTTTCCCTTCTTTGCTTAGAACTGCGTTTCCATCCGAGCTCTTAATATTCATACAAGTGTTTCTCATCTCTCCAAAGGTCTCTTTAACTTTCCTGTAGTCGGTATCTATCTTACCCCTAGTGAGATAAGTCTCTACATCCTTACATTTGTCCTCTAGCCATCCCTGCTTAGCCATTTTGCACTTCCTGTCGATCTCATTTTTGAGACGTTTGTATTCCTTTTTGCCTGCTTCATTTACTGCATTTTTATATTTTCTCCTTTCATCGATTAAATTCAGTATTTGTTCCGTTACCCTAGGGTTTCTGCTAGCCCTAGTCTTTTTACCTATTTGATCTTCTGCTGCCTCCCCTATTTCATCCCTCAAAGCTACTCATTCTTCTTCTACTGTATTTCTATCCCCCATTCCTGTCAATTGTTCCCTTATGCTCTCCCTGAAACTCTGTACATCCTCTGGTTCTTTCAGTTTATCCAGGTCCCATCTCCTTAAATTCCCACCTTTCTGCAGTTTCTCCAGTTTTAATCAACAGTTCATAACCAATAGATTGTGGTCAGAGTCCACATCTGCCCCTGGAAATGTCTTACAATTTAAAACCTGGTTCCTAAATCTCTGTCTTACCATTATATAATCTATCTGATACCTTCTAGTATCTCCAGGATTCTTCCATGTATGCAACATTCTTTTATGATTCTTGAACCAAGTGTTAGCTATGATATGCTCTGTGCAAAATTCTACCAGACGGCTTCCTCTTTCATTTCTTTGCTCCAATCCATATTCACCTAGTATGTTTCCTTCTCTCTCTTTTCCTACTCTCGAATTCCAGTCACCCATGACTATTAAATTTTCGTCTCCCTTCACTATCTGAATAATTTCTTTTATCTCATCATACATTTCATCAATTTCTTCATCATCTGCAGAGCTAGTTGGCATATAAACTTTTACTACTGTAGTATTCGTGGGCTTCGTGTCTATCTTGGCCACAATAATGCGTTCACTATGCTGTTTGTAGTAGCTTACCCGTACTCCTATTTTTTTTTCATTATTAAACCTACTCTTGCTTTACCCCTATTTGATTTTGTATTTATAACCCTGTATTCAGCTGACCAAAAGTCATGTTCCTCCTGCCACCGAACTTCACTAATTCCCACTATATCTAACTTTAAGCTATCCATTTCCCTTTTTAAATTTTCTAACCTACCTGCCCAATTAAGGGATCTGACATTCCACGCTCCGATCCGTAGAACGCCAGTTTTCTTTCTCCTGATAACGACGTCCTGTTGAATAGTCCCCGCCCGGAGATCCGAAAGGGGGACTATTTTACCTCCGGAATACTTTACCCAAGAGGACGCCATCATCATTTAATCATACAGTAAAGCTGCATGCCCTCGGGAAAAATTACAGCTGTTGTTTCCCCTTGCTTTCAGCCGTTCACAGTACCAGAACAGCAAGGCCATTTTGGTTAGTGTTAGAAGTCCAGATCAGTCATTCATTCAGACTGTTGCCCTTGCAACTACTGAAAAGGCTGCTGCCCCTCTTCAGGAACCACACGTTTGTCTGGCCTCTCAACAGATACCCATCCGTTGTGGTTGCATCTACGGTACGGCCATCTGTATCGCTGAGACACGCAAGCCTCCTCACCAACGGCAAGGTCCATGGTTCATGGGGGGAGGTCAATATAAATATCCCAGATAAATATGTTCTAAATGGACATTACGTGGGAAACAGTTATTAAACAATCCAACTTGAGAACTGGCATTCAAGTGGACAAATATCGGGCATGCGTTCAGCGATATAGAGATATTGTTAACTTATTTTTGACAAATACTTATTTGGAATACCACTTCATCACATATGATTGAATTTAGTACCAATGATGATATTCGTTTAGTTATTAGTCAAATGTCGAAATTAAAAGAAATTACTGTGTGTGTGTGTGGGGGGGGGGGGGGGGCAGGAGGGATTTTGAAAGAAAAGCAAATGACTTCTTCGACCAATCTGGGTGCACTGATGAAATATACATTAAAAACCATAGCACTTTCATTTGAATTTTTTTTAAATCTGTTACTGTTTCAGTGGTATTCATTCAGAAATATTAAATACATCTTATTCAGTCGGGTGTTTCACCCCATTAACGATCATATGTGTTTCTTATTTTGCTCTACACTACAACATATTGAAAGCCAATCAGAATCTAAGTGTATGCGTTTGTTAGATTTGCTTGTGAGAACATTGCTCACCAGTTGTCGAATGTCTGATACACACCACTGGAAGAATGAAAATTAGCACATTTGCCGTCGATTTTGATCCGATGACGGCGTATGCCACCTGAGGGATAGTGCGTGTACTGATAATGGATTCAACGTCGTCCGCAAACAGATAGCGTAGTGGCATAGCTGCCAGACCGCCATCTGTGTCTGCCCTTTAATAGGGAACGTACAGAGCCAGATGGCTCAATGTGGTGCAGACGTGTGAAGCAAGCAGGCAACCATGCCACAGAGACGCATTCGTGCTTCCTATAGCCAACTGAGATAGTTTAAAGGGTACAAATTGCGGCTTTCCGAGTGGCGGGATGGCCCTTTCGGAGAACTGCCACTCACGTTGGATGGCTGCGGCAGTTGTGCAACGAGTCTGGTATCAGTTGTCACGTGAACAGCTTTCGAAGAGGTTCTGGATGTTCACACAACACAGACGCTCTCCAGGATCGTTGTATTGTAAATGCAGCAGTGGGAGGTCGTAAGTCTACCACAGCACACATAAGAAGGGCTTTTGAGCGCAGCACCAAGTGTGGGAGTACGGGCACACACACCTCTAGCCCTCCTCGCTCTCACGCCTCAGCATCGACATGCACGTCTTGACTGGTGCCATCAGACGAGCAATAAGAAGATAGAATGACGCGTCGTGGTGCTCAGAGGTGAAAACAGACTCTGCCTGCACGGAAGTGACGGTTGTTTGCCCGTAGGACGTAGACCTCGAGAGCGCTGTCTCGTAGTGTGCATTCGTCCAAGACACCGAGGCCCCACCGCAGGCCTTATAGTCTGGGGTGTGACAAGCTACAGCTCTCTGTCACCTTTGATGCTTTGAGGGAACACTAACCAGCGCTCGGTATGTGCAGACTGTTATTAAACCAATTCTTTGGCCGTTATTGCAACAGGAAGGTGATGTCCCAGGCGTGTAATGCTCGCCCACACACACTGCTCGTGAAACTCAACGTGCCCTGCAAGACGTGTAGCAACTTCCCTCTCCAACACAATCTCCGGACTTGTATCCAATCGAACACGTGTGGTATATGACGGGATGGGAAGTGACTTTTGCGACTCGTCGATCAACAACTGTTACATAAGTGTGTGAACAGGTCGAGCAGTCGTGGAATAATGTATCACAGGACAGTATTCGCCATCTGTACGGTCGACTGTATCGCAGAGTCACCGCCAGCATTTCCGGCAACAAAAAACCAAATGTATGGTTCCGATACGTGGATGACACGTTTGTGCTGTGGAGACATGTCAGGGAGGAACTAAGCCGGTTCCACGAACATCTGAATAGCATAAACTCGAGAATTCAGTTTACAATGGAGGAGGAGGTAGACGGCAAATTACATTTCCTCGAGGTGCTTGTTTTCAGAAACGAAAATGGTAGTTTGGGCCACTCAGTATACCGCAAACCCACGCACACCGACCGTTATTTGCACCGGGATCCGAACCACCATCAACAACAGAAGCGGGGTGTTATCAAGACTTTAGCGGACAGAGCTAGAAATATTTGTGAACCTGAGTTGCTCGGCGCCGACATGGAACATCTCCACAATGCACTAATGAAGAACGGATATTCGTCCGCCTAAATAAAACGTTCGTTGAGACAGCCACGCAGAAACTATAGTGACGTACAGGCTACTGCAAAATCTAAGGTTTTCCTGCTGTTTGTCGAAAAGAATAGGGAGGATCTTGACGAAGCGGAATATTACCGTAATTTACAAGCCCACCAGGAAGATACAGGAATACCTTACATCTACATCTACATTCATACTCCGCAAGCCACCCAACGGTGTGTGGCGGAGGGCTCTTTACGTGCCACTGTCATTACCTCCCTTTCCTGTTCCAGTCGCGTATGGTTCGCGGGAAGAACGACTGTCTGAAAGCCTCCGTGCGCGCTCTAATCTCTCTAATTTTACATTCGTGATCTCCTCGGGAGGTATAAGTAGGGGGAAGCAATATACTCGATACCTCATCCAGAAACGCACCCTCTCGAAACCTGGCGAGCAAGCTACACCGCGATGCAGAGCGCCTCTCTTGCAGAGTCTGCCACTTGAGTTTATTAAACATCTCCGTAACGCTATCACGGTTACCATATAACCCTGTAACGAAACGCGCCGCTCTTCTTTGGATCTTCTCTATCTCCTCCGTCAACCCGATCTGGTACGGATCCCACACTGATGAGAGATACTCAAGTATAGGTCGAACGAGTGTTTTGTAAGCCACCTCCTTTGTTGATGGACTACATTTTCTAAGCACTCTCCCAATGAATCTCAACCTGGTACCCGCCTTGCCAACAATTAATTTTATATGATCATTCCACTTCAAATCGTTCCGCACGCATGCTCCCAGATATTTTACAGAAGTAACTGCTATCAGTCTTTGTTCCGCTATCATATAATCATACAATGGATACCATTTTCGTTTCTGAAAACAAGCACATCGAGGAAATGTAATTGTAAACTGAATTCTCGAGTTTATGCTATTCATATGTTCGTGGAACCGGCTTAGTTCCTCCCTGCCATGTCTCCACAGCACAAACGTGTCATCCACGTATCGGAACCATACATTTGGTTTTTTGTTGCCGGAAATGCTGGCGGTGACTCTGCGATACAGTCGACCTTAAGCCTGCCAAGGACGCTCGCAAACCACTGGAAAAAGCTGGAGTGTATAGGATCCCATGCAGCTGTGGAGATGTTTATGTGGGTACCACTAAAAGAACTGTTTCAAAACGTTTGGAAGAGCACAACCGCAATTGTAGAAGAGGAGAAACGGAACGATCAGCTGTTGCGGAGCATGCTTTCCAGCCAGGTAACCACCATATTCGCTTTGAGGAGACTCAAATACTAGCGGCCACAAGCAAATATTACAAAAGGCTCTTCAGGGAGACAATCGAAATCGCCAAACACCTTAATCATTTCAATCGAAAGGAGGAGGGCCTGAGATTAAACGGTATATGGATGCCAGTGTTGAAGAAGATGTGTACCACCCGTCCACTTTTGCGTGATGGCAACGGCGATCGACGGCAGCGGACAGCGGCCAATTGCATTGACGTTTTCAAAACTCGTGACGTCACACCTCGGCGCGGGAGCGCGCGGACACGGAATTTAGCGGCAGTCAATAGCGAGCCTTGAAGATGTCCTCCGCAGACGGGAACGAAACGTTGGGCATTGACACAGAATTCATCAACCGGCCACGGCTTAACAGCCCAGATAATTATAATGGCTATGACATTTCCGGCCGTGAAAGTCTACATTTAAGCAGTAGAGACTACACCGTGTTCTAATATGGGTGTTTCAGCATTGCTCGGCACCTGCTACCTCATAACTGATTGTGCTAGTGATATGTAAATGTATTCATCTCATGTACTCCATATGCACAGTTGCGACAGTAAATTCTTGAGTGAGTCGCAAACCTCTAAAATGGGATACTAATTTTTTTCCGGCACTGTATTTAGTACAACATCTTTCGGGACTAATCTGTCCCATCATCAAGTGCTTAAAGTTTTTGCGTCATTTGGCATCGTCAAAAGTAAGAAACTAGTAGCACTGGATCACAAACTCAGTTTACAATTTCCGAGGTAGCAGAATTCCCTCAAATTGTGTACTTTGTAGTCCCCAATACTGTAATTAAGTTTCTTCCTAACGTCTTTTCTGCTACTACTGATATTTCTTCAGTTTTTGTAGTTTTTACTGCTTCTCGTCCTTCTTCGGTTTACCTTCAGTCCGTATTGTGTGCTCAATCCCTTCAGCAAGTCCTGCATTTTTTCGTCAATTTCAATGAGGATAGTAACGCCATTAGCGAATCTTAACATTGATGTCCTTTCACCCCGAAATTTAATCCTACTCTTGAACCTTTCTTTTCCTTCTTCTAGGTGTAGAGTGAGTACTATGGGCGGAAGTCTACATATTCCTGTTATACCTTTTCTAATCCGAGTCTTGGTTCTTCTTGGTTTTCCATTCCAGTTTTTCCGTCGAGATTCTTGTACACATTGTATATTAACCGCCTTTCGCTATAGCTCACGCCTGTTAATTTCGTACTATTTTACGTTGAGATATACATCGGTACTTAAAATCATCTGATGTGTTTAATATAAGCGAGGTAGAGTGTCACAGACCACAGATGTTCATCTTGTAACCTGTTCTTAAGACAATGTTCATTCGGTTCAACTAATCTTCCAAGTCCTTTGGCTTTCCTGATAGAATTAGTAAGTCACCGGCAACCATTCAACTTTATATCGCTGTTTCCTCAACTCAAATACCTTCTCCAAAACTCGTCTTGGTTTCCATTACTGTTTGCCCTACGTGTAGAATGAATAACGACGATTGTAGGCTACTATCCTGTCCCTATCCATTTTCAGTTACTACCTTCCATTCAGGTACTTCCGCTAATTATAGCCGTTACTAGTTTCTCAGCAAACTTAAGATAACCTTTCACTCCCTGTGTTTTCTTCCCGATAGCTCCAGAACCTATCTTTTGGTATCTTCAATATATACAATCTATAAGAGAGTAATACACAGTATATGACAGGCAAGGAAAGACATCATCCTCCACTGATTATATAAATTTATCTGCAAACAGCACATTGGCAAACGTAGCAGTTGAACTGCATTCTTTTTTGTCTTTTGTTTTAGGACATTAAGCGTATCTGAGATTATAGTTTGCTTTCCTGAGACTGCTGAGGGAGCATCCACCAATTACGTGAGCTCAAAATAGGAGGGAGGCATCCGATAAAATCTCACTAAGTCGTGTTTCAAGGGTGGTTAAATGAAAATTTCACGTCAGTTTTTTTATTCCAGAGAATATACATTATAATAACGGATAACATATTGTTTTATGTAACTAATCCTTAGCATAGACAATATTAAACTGTTCACAAATCTGTATGACCTCAGTGAAATGAACTGAACTGAATGCTTTACACGTGTGCATGAGCAAGATTTCCTGATCTGGATCAAGTGCCATCCAAGTATTAGTTTTCATTTGGGGAGTTCTCTGTCGCGCCAGTCGAAATCACGCATTATAGTGAGTCATTCGTGGATTTCTGCAACTCATGTAAGGCCGATGATGCTGTGTGCGGCATGAATTTGTAGAAAAAGTTCTACAATATGTATGTCAAGTGACTTGCCAACAAGTCAAAGCACAGAAGGAGGGCGGGGGAGAATTTTTTGGAAAGAAGCTAAGTTCTCACCGACAAGAATTCTCTTAGTGATCATGTTCATCAAGAGATTGAAAAGGTACTAATTCATACGGTTCGAAGGAAGATACAAACAATGCCGTCTTTCATATGGACAGCAATAAAGCTTCAGTGACATTTAATATGTGTAATACTCGTATACTGAAGGTCAGTTCTTTAGGGATCCGTCAAGCGGCTCATACTATTTCTGCAGAGCGTTTTTATCCGCCTTTGTCTATTCTGTCTGAATACTACTCAGAGTTGGCATGTTTCAAATGAAGTATTCTTAACCACATGTTAAAAAATACAGTATAATATACTTTATAAATAAACCACGGTTCCATTAACGTGTTTAATCAATATTTAAAACAAATAAAAATTTTCATTTTTACGTGTTTTCATCGACTACTGGGTGAACTTGACTTGGGGCAGTGGGATGTCCGAAAGCATCTCAGCAAGGGGGAACGAGGGGGGTCTAGATTTTAAAGAAAATCTCTCACGTAAGTAATGGGCGACCCAAAACGAAAAACCTCTAATATTAATTAACGGAATAATAAACTTCGAAAAGGCGTGGCCTAGGAATTTTCAGTGAGCTCATTTATAAACAGAAGCACAAAATACACACACACACATCACACCCACACACAGCTTCTCTCTCTCTCTCGCTCTCTCACCCTCCCGCCCACACCGACACACAAACATACGATACACACACACACACTAAATAAACACATAGGGATGCACAAAATACCATCAGAGATCCCTAGCAACAAAGCAGCCAACTTCAATTTTACGCAGAGATCTGCCTGAAGCTGCCAGAACGACAAAGGTCAAAAGCCCATGACGCACGCTGCTCCTGGTGGACGGAAATAATTTTACGGGCAGTTAAAAGTTTCCCCGCAGCATGAGAGAGCCATAATCGACTTCTCGCAACGTACAATTTGAGAGATATGTTCTGACGACTCCTTCGTCAGCTAGAGGCTAGCAGTTTTTTTCCAGTAGAAACCTCCGCTCTCGTACCGTGCTGTTTGTGCTGTCATATAAAAGTTGACGGCAGAGGTAAAAATGGCGAAAAGACAATAATATCATATGTTAGTTACTTGATTTCCCTCTCTTATAATGTGCAGGACTTTGTCAGATATTATTAAACGGTGAACATTCATGTAATAATGAATATCGATCAGAGAGTATCAAAGAGAATGATTTGACTCAAAAGCTTTATGTTTATAGATGGAAACATATTAGAAAACAGAGACAAATTATGAAGTACCTACAAAATCCTCAAGTTTTAGTTATGTTATTGCAAATACCCTATGTTCCCACCAGCAGCAGCACAGACCACATTTAGACGATTGGTAAATTCCACATAGACTCTGTGTTACTTATTAATGTTTAGAGAAGTCGTTGCAGCTCTTATTCTGTTCTTCCCGTCATCTACGCCACGAGGTAAAGAGGGCATGAAAACTCTTTCCTTCACTTGTCGACTCAAGAAATCTGGAAATATCTTGGAGGCTATGAATGTAGGGTGGTATTTCGGGGTGCTGTGCACCCTATCCAGCGAGCTTTGAGGAAGCATGTTATTGAGGAGTTGTAGTACAATGTCATGCCAGTGGGGCGAAGCTCCGTCCTGTTGGAATATGAAATAATTAGAGCCCTCTGCCAGTTGTGGGAAAAGCCAAGATTTCAGCATTCGAAGACAGCTCTGTCCTGTCACTGTGTCGCCCCCCTCCCCCCCTCCAACCCAAAAAAAAAAAACAAAGAAGGGAACATAAACTCATACACATGAAACGACATAACAAACTTCCACATTATGCAATGTTAACCAGTTCCATGAGCGTTCTTAAGCCCTCATATGGGCACGTTTTGTCGGTTCATATTACACTGCTGGCCACCGTAAATGCAACACCCTGAAGGAAGCATCCGAATCAAGTGAAATTTACACCATGGGTTTGCAGCGATGAGATATGCAACTGATTAGAATTTCAGCGCAGACGCACATCACGCGCGCCTGTGGCGCCACGTCATAGCGCCATTTAAGGCTTGGCGATTTCGACGAGTGTACGTTCGGTACGTGTGTTTACCTTGTGGTTGTTTCACAAGACGATCAGTTATGCCTCGTAGACAACAGCGAACATCTTTTGATCAAGTATCCGAGTTCGACAGAGGAAGGATAGTGGCTTACCGAGATTGTGGATTATCATACAGAAAAATCGCTAGTCGTGTTGGACGAAACCAAACAACTGTAATGCGGATATGTGACCGTTGGATGCAGGAGGGTACGACGGACCGACGTGGTCGATCGCATTCACCTCGGTGCACCACTGCACGTGCTGATAGGCAAATTGTGCGCATGGCAGTGACGGATCGCTCAGTGACATCCCGAACCATAGCACAGCACATTGCGTCTGTAACGCATCGTCCAGTGTCTGCGCGTACCATTCGACGCCGTTTACAGCAGAGTGGTCTGTCCGCAAGACGTCCATTGCTTCGTCTACCATTGACGCAGAACCACAGACGTCTCCGTCGCCAATGGTGTGATGACAGACGGATGTGGACGGCAGAATGGAATGACGTTGTCTTTACTGACGAGGCACGCTTCTGTCTGCAGCACCACGATGGTCGGATTCGAGTGTGGAGACACCGTGGAGAGAGGATGCTGGACAGCTGCATTATGCACCGCCACACTGGTCTTGCACCGGGTATTATGGTATGGGGCGGTATTGGATATTATTCTCGCACGCCTCTAGTACGCATTGCCGGTACTTTAAATAGCCGGCGCTACATATCCGAGGTGCTGGAGCCAGCTGTCCTTCCTTACCTTCGGGGCTCGGCCACAGCCATATTTCAACAGGATAATGCGCGAACACACGTGGCACGCATTGTCCAAAGGTTCTTCGTCAATAACCAGATTGAACTGCTTCCCTGGCCGGCTCGCTCTCCGGATCTTTCGCCGATAGAAAACATGTAGTCCATGGTTGCTCAACGAGTGACCCAGATTACATCCCTAGCTGCCACACCAGATGATCTTTGGCAACGTGTGGAAGCTGCTTGGGCTGCTGTACCCCAGGAACACATCCAACGTCTCTTTGACTCAATGCCGAGACGTGTGGCAGCGGTGATCTCCAACAATGGCGGGTACTCTGGCTACTGATTCCGGCAGGAACCACATGTCACAGACGTCTGTAAACGTAGTCATGTGATACTTGGTCAACATGTTATCTACAAAATAAATTTTGTTGTGCTACCTCTTGTCTTTCTTGGTGTTGCATTTACGGTGGCCAGCAGTGTATTAGTAACTCGTAATATACAGTGTGACAATTATTGAACTATATAAAAAAAGCGTAAAGTAGTTACAAACTACGACATGCACCCACTTCATTCAACACATAAGCGTCTCTACAGATATTTCGATATAGGTTATGGCATGTTCGATATGCCTGCCATCACTGGCGATGGCGTGGCGCAGACGAATAGCGAAGTTCTGCATGACCCGCTGAAGTGTCGGAACATCAATGCTGTCGATAGCCTCCTGAATGGCTGTTTTCAGCTCAGCAACGATTTTGCGGTTATTGCTGTATACTTTGTGTTTAATATAGGCCCACAAAAAGGAGTTGCATGCGTTCGTATCCGGAGGACATGGCGGCCAATAGTGGCCCATGCCAGTGGCCTTTGGGTACCCCAGAGCCAGAATGCGGTCCCCAGCCTGCTCCTCCATGACATCAAACACTCTTCTGCTTCGATAGGGTCGAGCTCCGTCTTATACGAACGACATATTCTCTAAATCAGGGTCACTTTGGATAATGGGCATGAAATCATCTTCCAAAATCTTCACATGCCGTTCGGTAGTCACCGTGCCATCAAGAAAGATGCACCGATTATTCCATGATTGGACGCTGCACACCATACAGTCACCCTTTGAGAGTGAAGAGACTTCTTGATGGCGAAACGCGGATGCTCGATCCACCAAGCGCGCCAATTTTGCTTCTTGACGAAACCATCCAAATGAAAGTGGGCTTCGTCACTGAATCAAACCACACAGCGCAGATTCCCATCATGCAGCGCGACTAACCGTGTAGTTTGAACATCGTAATGCTAAGCGGTCAGAAAGTATGACGATTTTATTTCATATACACTCCTGGAAATTGAAATAAGAACACCGTGAATTCATTGTCCCAGGAAGGGGAAACTTGATTGACACATTCCTGGGGTCAGATACATCACATGATCACACTGACAGAACCACAGGCACATAGACACAGGCAACAGAGCATGCACAATGTCGGCACTAGTACAGTGTATATCCACCTTTCGCAGCAATGCAGGCTGCTATTCTCCCATGGAGACGATCGTAGAGATGCTGGATGTAGTCCTGTGGAACGGCTTGCCATGCCATTTCCACCTAGCGCCTCAGTTGGACCAGCGTTCGTGCTGGACGTGCAGACCGCGTGAGACGACGCTTCATCCAGTCCCAAACATGCTCAATGGGGGACAGATCCGGAGATCTTGCTGGCCAGGGTAGTTGACTTACACCTTCTAGAGCACGTTGGGTGGCACGGGATACATGCGGACGTGCATTGTCCTGTTGTGCATTGTCCTGTTGGAACAGCAAGTTCCCTTGCCGGTCTAGGAATGGTAGAACGATGGGTTCGATGACGGTTTGGATGTACCGTGCACTATTCAGTGTCCCCTCGACGATCACCAGTGGTGTACGGCCAGTGTAGGAGATCGCTCCCCACACCATGATGCCGGGTGTTGGCCCTGTGTGCCTCGGTCGTATGCAGTCCTGATTGTGGCGCTCACCTGCACGGCGCCAAACACGCATACGACCATCATTGGCACCAAGGCACAAGCGACTCTCATAGCTGAAGACGACACGTCTCCATTCGTCCCTCCATTCACGCCTGTCGCAACACCACTGGAGGCGGGCTGCACGATGTTGGGGCGTGACCGGAAGACGGCCTAACGGTGTGCGGGACCGTAGCCCAGCTTCATGGAGACGGTTGCGAATGGTCCTCGCCGATACCCCAGGAGCAACAGTGTCCCTAATTTGCTGGGAAGTGGCGGTGCGGTCCCCTACGGCACTGCGTAGGATCCTACGGTCTTGGCGTGCATCCGTGCGTCGCTGCGGTCCGGTCCCAGGTCGACGGGCACGTGCACTTTCCGCCGACCACTGGCGACAACATCGATGTACTGTGGAGACCTCACGCCCCACGTGTTGAGCAATTCGGCGGTACGTCCACCCGGCGTCCCGCATGCCCACTATACATCCTCGCTCAAAGTCCGTCAACTGCACATACGGTTCACGTCCACGCTGTCGCGGCATGCTACCAGTGTTAAAGACTGCGATGGAGCTCCGTATGCCACGGCAAACTGGCTGACACTGACGGCGGCGGTGCACAAATGCTGCGCAGCTAGCGCCATTCGACGGCCAACACCGCGGTTCCTGGTGTGTCCGCTGTGCCGTGCGTGTGATCATTGCTTGTACAGCCCTCTCGCAGTGTCCGGAGCAAGTATGGTGAGTCTGACACACCGGTGTCAATGTGTTCTTTTTTCCATTTCCAGGAGTGTAGTTCAATAATTGTCACCATGTGGCTTCATCAGTGAAAACGAACCGTGTTAAAAATGTGCCGTCTTCCGTCTCTTCCAGCATAGCATTGCTAAAGTTAACACGTGTTCTTTTACAAAAGGGCTTGCACTAACTGTGCTCTCTGTGCCGTATACACCAAACAATGCCGTAACACTCACCAGAAAATCATATGAGGCGACGGAAGATCGCTTATTGTGCGGGGAGTAGATTTTCGTGCACTCCGCACAAACATCTGCCGTATTTATCCCACCGTCCCAGTAGAAGTACAGTGTCGACCTGTACTATTGTGTTTGCAGAAACACACGTACTCTTCAAATTGGCAGTATCAACGGCGAATGTTTTTGACACATGCGGATTAGTCCCAACACACCGACGAAACTCGCGCTACACTGTAATCACTGACTCACTCTTGCTAAACTGTAGTACACAAGACGCCATCTGTTTCGTGGACGTCATCTTTCTTCGGACTGACTTATCAGACTCATGAACTGGCATCGCTCTAAATTTCTAGACCACGCCAATTCAGTCGACACACATATCCTGTCTGGCACAGTCCTTTTTCTTAATTATTACTCTTTAAAATTAGGTCATTCTTTTTTATGCACCTAGTATTATGTAATTCTTGTAGGTGGGAAGTGAAAACTCTTGCAACTGCAAAAAGGGAATATATTGAAGTGTCTGGCGTATTTAGAACATCTCTAAATGGCTAACATACCTGTTCAAAAGATGCGGTCTGAACTAGTGGGGCGATATCAGGTCACACTGTCATGTGTCGCCAATATCAATACGTTATATTCGGTGTGACAGCAAAACTGTGAACATGCACTTGATGCACTGGTGTTGTTAATCAGAGGCAGAAAGTTTTAATCAGGTGTCGAGTCCAGGTGGAAGAGAGTATTACATGAACAACTTTTGATGGGAAAAAAGCTAGTCGTATTACAGCAAAACCAGTAATCCCCCCCCTCCCCCCCCCCCACACACACACACTCATTTCTTTAAAAATCGAGCTCCCATTGTAATCGTATCAAGTCTGTAACACAATAAGAAACGTACGATGCCAATGGGTATATAAATCTACAGGTCGAAACAAATAACACCACATATATTCACAAAAGAAATTGGCCAGCTGCGAGTAGGACTTGCGCACTTAATTAAGTATATAGGCAGTGTACTATTAAACTCTTCTTCTGCCAAATTACATGATTCTACGTCAAAGGCTTTTACCCTGTATGTTTTAATGAGTGAGTTAGTTAATATGAAACTGTGTGTCGTAAATGACCATATCTTCTGGTTCCATTGTCTCAATTATTCGCCCAGTAAAGGACTGTAGACCTCAGTATTGACATAACTTTCAAGCTGATACGTGTATCCGTTCCCGAGAAAAAGCCATCCTAACGTAAGGACGGCAAGACATGCAGTGTTGGAACAAACGGAAAATTTTTTTCGCGTTATATAATTTATCAATTTTCGGACTTTTTTCTTTGGTTGTACTGTGAAACCTTGCTATTTCCAAATATCATGATTCTAGGCAACGGGCAGTAACCCATAACTTTTTATGAGTGACTTTGTAGGTATCAAAATATGTGACAGAAATGCCCGTATCTTTTGAGTGCACTGACTTAGACGCTTCACTTTTTTACATCGCTAACGGACTGCAGATATTAATACAAATTTCTGCTTGATGCGTCTACGCGGCCCTGAGGAAATGGGTTTTGAAGAGTCGGACAGACAGACAGCTTGAAAACGAGGTGATCGTATAAGGATTCCGTTTCTACCGACAGAGGTAAGGAACCGTAAAAACTGTTGTTTCATGTTTAAATATTCGTGTTATACATAACTGAATTAATATGATGCATTTTATTTTAATTTGTGTAATTTCATTTTCATTAATTGCTTAAAAGATGTATAAGCGATTGTTATCGACAAACTAGTAAACTCTTTGGATTTCTATTACATCTCTGTTCTTATTGTTAGTACACAGTCTTGGCTGGAGAGCAGTCGTAAATCGACAGTCTAGCCGGGAATGTGGTGTGAAATACACGGTCTTGGCGGAAGAGCTATTCTAAATGGAGACATTCGTTTTTATGATACTGCCGAAGGCAAAAGTATCTTCTGTTAGTACTAAAGTTTGTGGAAACATTAGCGAATATAGTTTTTTCAATGTTCAGAAACTTTATTTCATTGAACAGTGATTGGAACCCACCTGACCACCACAGTCCTTTCACCATTTAATGTTTATTCGCATCAGAAACAGAATCCGAGACCAGCATTATATCTCGCAAAAGAAAACGAGGCCAGCAACGAAATAACCAGATGATTAATATTTGATATTACTCTAGATGTGAATGAGGGATTCGATCGAACTTAAAATAAATCATCAACCTCTGTTCTGAAGACAGATCGCTGAACGTTAAGCACTGAAGGTGTAATTAAATCATGTATAAAACATTTAGTAACCGATCACCTATTTTCCTTTCATTACTTTGATGAGCTATCAACGAGAAAAGTTTTAAAAAGATTTGAAATTAGATTTAAAGCTTTCTTGGAAGTCACGTTCTGCTCTTATTATTGAAAACTACTTGAGTGCAATCTGGGCACCTTGCGCTAACATTCTGAGAGAAGCTAATTTTTCACCCATCTCATTGTTTATATCGTGTCCTGCACGGTGTGTTGTAAAGCGACATAATTCTGCATGTACACGCAGTGACTTGCATGCATACTGCCTGAAAAAGTGTTGCGAACTGAGTTAGTAGTACAGAAGTAATAAATTAAAACGTCATGCCTGTTGTCAAATTCAAAATTATCCCAGCGAATTAAATGCTCGAACAGATTTCGGGATTGCAGCCAGTCCTCGTAAACTTCATTCCACGATATTTCGACTGGACACCTGCCAGTCATCTTCAGGTGAGCCATCGAAGAATGACTAATAAGTTCTGCGCTCCGCTTTAGATACAGCGTGCTAAAAGTAGGGCCGCGCATGCGTCATAGTCAGAGCGATAAAAGGACCACACGGCCCGGCGGCAGCGCCTTCGCTGATGAAACTACAAACATCTCGCAGATGACGGGATTTCTCGCATTATCCAGCTGGTAGCTGCAAGGACTTTAAGCACACCCACGGTTGAAGAGTGCAAGTACAAATCAGTTTACACAGGGCCCATGCAGTGTCGGATGCTGATAGTTCACCTAAAGAGATTTCCCATTTAAGAACAGTGTTCAGAGTGAATGGATAATTTACCCGGCAAATTAACAGGAAATTCTCAGCTAAAACCAAGAACCGGGAAATTGGTAAATAGGAGTCCCCAGCTTGTCTTCCCTTCGTTGGAAATATATTTTTTTTTTTAAATAGCAAGAATCCCTAGTAATTTTGAGGTGAAATTGTTTTCCCGCTCACCACCTAAGATTTTGGACCTGCTGGAATCAGTAAAGGAGAACTTTTTCTTACGGAGGGTGGGAGTTTACAAAATACCTTGCCAGTGTGGTATGACCTATATAGGACAAACAACAAGCACAGTAGAAGAACGTTGCACAGGACATAAACGTTGCACTGGCCTTCTGAAACCCTGCAAGTCTTCAATTACGGAACATTTTATCTCCAATGGTCTTTTCCGTTGAAATCTTGTAGCATCTAGTGGGTACTTTCGCACTACATAGGGGTTACTAGATACTTTTGATCACATTGTGTGTAGGCCTAGACTACACATACTAATTAAAATATATTTCTTGATTACTTTTTGTTCACTAATAGCTTACTCTTATGGCATTTTAGTTAATGAATGTGTATCTGATCTTAGCTGTTTTCTGCTACTTAAAATTTCATTATAAACTAGAAAATTCCTGTAAAGCGTTTCAATGGAATGAAAAGCAATTATTTCAGTACTGACAATGGTTTTATGGAATTGTAAACGTGTAAAACCTCTTTACTGCGTAAGAATGATTATCTACTGGCTTATATTTCTTCCCTGTCTTCTCCTCAAACCATTTAATTTACATATTCCTCCGCTCAGTTACTGTCGTACGTCTCGAAGAAGTAACCAACAGCTGTGTACCATCTTACTGGTATCCCATTGGCACTGAAACCGTCTGAAATCGTACAACTATCTACAAATGTAGGTGACTGTTATAAAAGGGAATCTTGAAGTTCATCATACAGGTTAATTTCATGCAGTTTCCCAGCGTGTTGACTACAAAAGAGCCGGCCTTGCTAACCGAACGGTTCTAGGCGCTACAGTCTGGAACCGCGCGACCGCTACGGTCGCAAGTTCGAATCCTGCCTCGGGCATGGACGTTTGTGATGTCCTTAGGTTAGTTAGGTTTAAGTAGTTCTGGGTTCTAGGGGACTGATGACCTCAGAAGTAAAGTCCTATAGTGCTCAGAGCCATTTTGAACTACAAAAGAGACACATTGTGGGTCCTTCATGTTACTCAAAATGTTAGTAATATCCTCCTCGAGATATATACAAGTCTGTTCCTCACTCACTATCGTTTTAATTGGAAGTTTGGATCGAACTACGTTTTTAAAATGTCAGGTACAAAAGTGAAATAACTTTCTGTTTCACTTTTGATGGTCAGGAAAGGTCTCTTAGAGATACCTGGAAAATTGCATATACATGAGTACGGCTTCCACAGACTGTTTTACTGGATGGTAATAGCATTATTTTCTGATACTCTAAGTTCTAATGCAAAACATTCTTCTCCATGGACTTCAAGGAATTTCTCGAAGTCCGTTTTAATGTGGACCAATGTTGATCCCTTACCCTACCGTCTCATTTGCATTTCATATCATAATAAAATAGAATATGGAATACATACAAGTAGCTTATCGACCGCTGTTTCGCTCGCGTTTGCGTATTAACTACAACAAACAATATTTTACAAACATGTATTAGACGTACTGGAAAGTGAATGTATTAAAGAGCCATTGTGTGCTGTGCAATTCTGACAAAGCTGATATGTCGTGGTGTTTGTTAAATTGCTTTCTTTGATTTAGTTTACAAACTGCAACACTTAAACTTTTCACGCTAATTGAAGACATAGAAGCATGGTCGTTTCCTAAGGTACTTCTAACCAACAAGCGATTCCGGCAACTGGAGTCGGAGGTTTTTGTTAATCCTGTCTTTTAGTCGTTGTTGTATTGCCTTAGAAACTCCCATCCCCTATCACATATTTATTTATTTCTAAGCGAGAAGTCAAACAGCAGTTTTCATAGATTCATCTTTAAAAATGTCTTAATATACCGAAATATTTTCATAAAAATTTTCATCCCCTGTTTCACCCCCTTATGGGCTGAATTTCCAAAAAAAAACTGAAACACGTGTTTTTTTTTTTAATTTCTAACCTAGAACCAAATGCAAATTTTCATAGAGTTAGCTTCAAAAGAGCTTTCATTATGAAATATTTCCATAAGAACTTTCATTCTTTTTCCACCCCTTGGGGACTAAATTTCCAAAAACAAATAAACATGTATTTTTTATTTCTCTCCGAGGAGCCAAATGAAAATTACCATAGAATTAGTATAAAAATGCCTTCATAATGTAATATTTCAATATAACTTTTGCCTTATTAGATGTTAAATTTCCAAAACAGTGAAACATATGTTTTTAAATTTCGAACGAAAGTGTCGAATACCAAGTTTCATATAGACAGCTTTAAAATGCTTTAGTAGTTCTTTAGTAGTCATTTATTTAGCAGTAACCTGAAACACATATTTTTCATTTCAACCGCCGAACCAAATACCAGTTTTCGTAGTTCTACATTCAAAATACCCCTAATAGTGTCATATTAAAAAAAAAAAATCATTCCCTTTATCAGCACCTTGTGGATGGAATATCGAAAAAGCCTACAGTATAAGATCATCAGATCAACACCCTCTCCAAATTTTAGTTTTCTATCGTTAGTGGTTTGGGCTGGTCGACCATGAGTCAGTAAGGACATTTCCTTTCATATAAAATATAGATTAAAATCGCTGAAAAGCCATTTTGAAATGACTGATTGTTAATTTAAAAATGCGGTGAGTTATGTGGCTCTTTTCTTCTAATCTTAGGATCCAGCACTATAGATCCCACGAATAATCCGCTTTAAATTAAAAATGTATTTTCACTGTTGAACTGTGTTACTGATAAATGTGACAGTCCACTACAACAATTTTTCCGGATCTTCTTAATCGATGTGAGCGTGTTAGACATTGCTTTCCTTAAGAAACTGTAAAGCCAAGTATTCACTATAGATCTCCTTTATCACTGTTTAACTGTACCTCGTGGTATGCATTTTTACAAGGCGAGAATTATTGAACTATAAATAAAATCGTTATAACTTATGAACGGTTTGCATTAGGACGTTCAAACTACACGGTTGGACGCGGGGCATGTTGGGAATTACTACGCGCATGCGCACTCGCCGTTGTTTTTGTCGTCAGTTTGCACGTCAAAATGTCACGGTACAGCGTGCCTGAGCGTATAGCGCTTGTAATGGCCTACTATGTGAGCAGTAACAGCCCAACTGCGGCTCGGAGGAAGTTTTCGACCGAGTTAGACCAGAAGACAACCGGTTCAAGTGTGCTAATAATCAAGAATTTCATTAGAACGTTTGAGAGAACGGGCAGCGTTCGTGATGACAGTGTTGGCAACGTCGGTCGTCCAAAAAGGGTGAAAACACCTGAAAACATCGAGAAGACACGCGCTGTGTTTCAAACCAGCCCCAGGAAATCGATCAGACGAGCTGCACAACAGGTGGAAATCAACCGCGAGACTCTGCGACAAATTGTTGATGTAGACCTGCATCTCTTCCCGTACAAAATTCAAACCCGTCAGCCAATAAGCCCCAGGGCTAAGGAACAGCTGTTGTGTTTCGCCAACACTATTGTCCACAGAATTGACGAAAATGATTTTGATGTGAATATGGTTTGGTTTAGCGACGAAGCCCACTTTCATTTGGATGGGTTCGTCAATAACCAAAATTGGCGCATTCGGCGGACTCCGAATCCGCATCTCACGACCGAGAAGTCTCTTCACCCTCAACAGGTGACTGTGTGGTGTGCATTGTCCAGTCACGGAATAATCGATGCGATATTCCTTGACGGCACAATGACTGTCGAAAGATACGTGGAGGTTTTCGAAGATGATTTCATCCCCATAATGCAAACTGACCCTGATCTCGACAAGATGTGGCTCATGCAAGACAGAACTCGACCCATCGAAGCCGGGGAGTGTTCGATGTCCTAGAGGAGCACTTTGGAAATCGCGTTCTGGCTCTGAGGTACCCAGAGGCCGCTGGTATGGGCCACGATTGGTCACCATATTCTCGCGATCTGCACACGTCTAACTCCTCCTTGTGGTGCTACATTAAAGACAAGGTGTACTCCAAAACCATTGCTGAGCTGGAAGCAGCCATTCAGGAGGTTATCGACAGCAATGAAGTCCCGACGCTTCAGCGGGTCATGCAGAATTTTGCTATTCATCTTGCGCTACATCATCGCCAAGGATGGCAGGCATACCGAACATGACATAACCTAAATCCGAATATCAGTAGTGACGTTTACATGTTGAATTAAGTGTGTGCCCACTGTAGCTTGTAACTAATTTAAATTTTTTCCCATATAGTTCAATAATTGTCACCCTTTACATTCACTGTGATTCTGTATGACAGAAGAATACCGCTGGTTTACTGTCTCCGGGAGGGACACATGGATACGAGAGTTGTCGTGCGCAGATAATTTAGATATCGCAAGGACACAGTCTAGCAGAATAAAGGACCGTTCGTTCTTGAATTGCTCCTGACGTGGAAAATATGTATGTCATCTTCTTACGTCAATGGAAGTGCAAACTTTAGAACAATGGATTTACCTCGTTCTTGCACCTTTCGCCATTTACTTGTTTCGCGAATTGTGGAAACGTGGATGTGATTTGTGATTCCAAACTTGCTATACTTTTTAGTGTGACACCTGCTTGGGATTTGACATATAACTTCCTATATTTTAATATACAGTATCTGTTTAATAGAATATATTATAGAATAAGCACTCCTGCAAATCTATTCCAAGTTAAACACTTTCATGTAAAAAATACCCCGGGGTAAATTATTTCTTCGGATACTCAAGTGAAGTCTATAGAGAATAATCAAATGAATGATGAACGAAATTGAGTTCCTACGAATCACGTCATTATAGGGTAATCAGACAGCTTGAACAAAGGGAATAATGCTAAAATTACCCTTGGTAAGAATGGGTCAAGTGAGGTGGACAGAGAATATAATCTTGCCATTAGGAGACTGTAAAGATAAAACAACCATGAACTCGTGAACTCATACAGTTCGAAAAATCGACGTTTTTAAAACAATAGTAAAGGAGTAAATGCATTTGACATTTAGGATAAACTTTTTTTTGTCTTCGAACGTATAAAATGATTACAGAAGACTAAAGAAATGCCTTTCCACATGATGCTTTTATGCTGATTGCAGCGCATTTAAAAAAAGACGTAGAATCTTCTCCGAACTTAAAGTCTTTAGAATAACTGTCGATTGTTTGAAGAGTTTGAACAGATCACAACATAAACACAATTACAATGGCTTCCCGGAAGCGAGATAATAAAATGCCCATAAAACTCTGCCCAACGTCCAAACTCATTACAGAGGAGTAATTTAAAGTAACACAGCTGCCGGAAGGACCAAATCAAAGAAGGCCGCAGGGAAGGAAGTTTCCGTTGCCTCGTGGAGCAAATCAAGAGCCGAAAGTGAAGCAGTTTCCTGAAAGGATGATACCGACTTTAGGTTAACATAAATGACCATGAAAGCCATTCCGATGTTAGTGAAGGTGATTCCATACTGTAGTACACACATTTATCATGCTTGTTGTGGTCTTCAGTCTGGATACAACGATGACACAGCTCTCCATGACCGTCCGTCTCGTGCAAGTCACTCCATCGCAGCGTAACTGCTGCAGGCTACATCCTTTTAAATCTGCACACTCTGTTCGAGCCTTCCACAATTCTAACCCCAAACTTTTCCTCATAGCTAAATTGACGATAACTTGATGCCTCAGGACGTCCTATCAATCGATCCCTTCTTGTACCATAAATATTTCGGTTCAGTGTCTCCTCCTTAGTTATTACATATGCCCATCTAATTTTAAACATTCTTCTGTAGCACCAGATTCCAGAAGCTTATATTCTCTTCTTGCCTGAACCGTTTATTGTCCACATTTAACCTCTGTACAAGGCTATACTCCAAATACTTTAAGAAAAATCATCCTAACGTTTAAATTTACGTTAGATGTTAACAAACGTCTTGTTTTGGATAGTCTTTTTTTCTCGTTGTCAGGTTGTGTCTTATACTATTTCTACTTCCGCCGTCATCATTTACTTTGCCGCCTAAGCATCAGGACTAATGTACCATTTTTAGTGTATCATTTCCTAAGCTAATTCTGTTTCATCTAATGTAAATTGAATACATTTCATTACCCCTGTTTTGCTTTTGTTGATTTTCATCTTATAATGTCTTCTCAAGATGCTGTCCATACTGTTCAATTGCTTTTACCATTCTTTTGCCATCTCTACAGAATTACAGTGTCACATTCTTCCCTTTCCAAATTCCTTCTAGGCTTCCTTCACAGCTTGCTCAATATACAGTTTGAATAACGTTGGGGCTAGGCTACAATACTATTTCACTCCTTTCTCATCTACTGCTTCTATTTAGGTAAACTTTAACTCTTAAAACTGCACTTCGGTTTTGTTGCGGGTAGTCTTTTTTTAAACAGTCTCTCAGCATACGCAGACAAAGAATGAAACTCCCATTTGATAACAATACTTAAATTACATCGATAAAAATGTTACGTCACAGTACTAGTTATTGTCGATAAATAATTAATGCAGCTTTGATATCCTCTTACATTTAATTTATATGTGCGTGGAGTATACACTATGTGATCAAAAGTATCCGGACGCCCCAAAAGCACAAGTTTTCATATTAGGTGCATAGTGCTGACACCTACTGCCAGGTACTCCATATCAGCGACCTAAGTAGTCATTAGACATCGTGTGAGAGCAGAATGGGGCGCTCCACGGAACTCACGGACTTCGAATGTGGTCAGGTAATTGGGTGTCACATGTGTCATACGTCTGTATGCGAGATTTCCACACTCCTAAACATCCCTAGGTCCACTGTTACCAGTGTGATAGTGAAGTGGAAACGTGAAGAGTCACGTACAGCACAAAAGTGTACAGGCCGACCTCGTCTGTTGACTGACAGAGATTGCCGACAGTTGGAGAGGGTCGTAATGTGTAATAGGCAGACATCTATCCAGACCATCACACAGGAATTCCAAACTGCATCAGAATCCACTGCAAGTAGTAAGACAGTTAGGCGGGAGGGGTGAAAACTTTCATGGTCGAGCGGCTGCTCATAAGCCACACATCACGCCGCTGAATGCCAAACGACGCCTCGCTTGGTGTAAGGAGCGTAAACATTGGACGATTGAACAGTGGAAAAACGTTGTACGGAGTGACGATGGCAGGGTGTAGGTATGGCGAATGGCCGGTGAACGTCACAGCATGGGCCTACATTGATGTTTTAAGCTCCTTCTTGCTTCCCACTGTTGAAGAGCAATTCGCGGATGGCGATTGCATCTTTCAACACGATCGAGCAGCTGTTCATAATGCACGGCCTGTGGCGGAGTGGTTACAAGACAATAACATCCGTGTAATAGACTGGCCCGCACAGAGTCATGACCTGACTCCTATAGAAAACCTTTGGGATGTTTTGGAACGCCGACTTCGTGCTAGGTCTCACCGACCCACACGATGCCTCTCCTCAGTGTAGCACTCAGTGAAGTATGGCCTGCCATTCCCCAAAAAACCTTCCATCAACTGATCGAACGTATGCCTGCGAGAGTGGAAGCTGTCATCAAGACTAAGGGTGGGCCAACACCATATTGAATTCCAGCATTACCGACGGAGAGCGCCACGAAGTTGTAAGTCATTTTCAGGCAGGTGTCCGGATACGTTTGATCACATAGCGTACCTATGGGAACATGTTAGAAGCACACTAGGTAATGAAAAGGGACGAGAACGCGCTATAAGACATAAGAGAGAGCCACCCTCAGCGCCAGATTCTTGGAATGACGCAGGGAATGGCCGTGGGTCACTGGCCGGCAGAACTGCAGCAGGACATGATGCCACTGTATGAACACACATACAGCATGTCCTATAGAGAAAACGCCTGGCAAAAACATTTTACTACCAGGAGATACCGTGAGGAGACTCACCATTTTAGCAGGCAAGCACCTTTGTACTCGAGATATAGAAAGCTGGCATTTTTTTCCAGACAATCACAGAGAACCAAACATAAACATCTAAATGATAGACAGGGAACGCTCGGTCCTTGGACCTAGAAAATTTGAGAGAGCACACAATGCTTTGACTTTACGTCCGAAAGAGACACCAGACATAATGAGTCAGAGTACCTTATCGGCCAGAGAGAGAGAGAGAGAGAGAGAGAGAGAGAGAGACGGACAGAGTGAGAGGGGGGGGGGAGGGGGAGGGAGACTCTTTCTATTAGAGGATGGTAGGAGATAAGTCACTGGATAGTTAGTAGATAAACGGAAGATCCGGAGCTGAGCCCATCAAAATTTAATGAGAGACAAAAAACGTGGCAACACCAGATTTCGATTTAATTGATATTTGATTGGAAGCCAGATCTAATCAGATCCCTAGTCTCCGCCACCAGACATCGATGCTGAGAACCGCTGCAGAACACCTAAGTTGATACATTGTGGACTTAGAAACATTTCAGGATGGTTTGGACTTAACCGCTAATGAGGAGCGTTTGTTTCGCCAATAATCGATTTCGCAGCCACTGAGTTACTACTTGCGATAGTATAGTGATGTCGTGCCGCAACTGTGAAACAAAGTGTAAAGAAATTAGTCATTTTTTCGTAATCGGATAATTTCAAGCTTCATTCTGAAGACTAGCATTTTCAAAGTAATTAACAGTTTGCTATCAATTTCGGCCAAAGGAGTAACGTATGTCTTTCTCTAGTAATGTCTATTTCCATTAACCTTACGACAATCACTAGGCTCTTCGCAATTATAAAGATAGCCAATGTGAGTCCAACTGAGGAGCTACTTGATTGAGAAGTAGCGGTTTCGGTCACGAAAACAGACAACGACTGGGAGAGCAGTGTGCTGACCACATGCCCCTGCATATTCTCATCCAGTGACGCCTTCGTCTGAGGATGACACGGTGGTCGGTCGGTACCGTTGGACTTTAAGAGACCTGTTCGGACGGGGAGAGAGTTAGTGCTGCCAACTGGTTTATTTTTAATTTAAAACAGCGACATTACAGCTAAGGGAGGATGAGGGCAATACACGAGCCGACACGATAACATTAGTTCTGAATTCAGTGACAACTGATTAACAAGGTTTAACTTGAAACTTCCTGGCAGATTAAAACTGTGTGCCCGTCCGAGACTCGAACTCGGGACCTTTGCCTTTCGCGGGCAAGTGCTCTACCAACTGAGCTACCGAAGCACGACACACGACCGGTACTCACAGCTTTACTTCTGCCAGTATCTCGTCTCCTACCTTCCAAACTTTACAGAAGCTCTCCTGCGAAACTTGCAGAACTAGCACTCCTGAAAGAAAGGATATTGCGGAGACATGGCTTAGCCACAGCCTGGGGGATGTTTCCAGAATGAGATTTTCACTCTGCAGCGGAGTGTGCGCTGATATGAAACTTCCTGGCGGATTAAAACTGTGCCCGACCGAGACTCGAACTCGGGACCTTTGCCTTTCGCGGGCAAGTGCTCTACCAACTAAGCTACCGAAGCACGACTCAGGACCGGTACTCACAGCTTTACTTCTGCCAGTACCTCGTCTCCTACCTTCCAAACTTTACAGAAGCTCACCTGCGAAACTTGCAGAACTAGCACTCCTGAAAGAAAGGATATTGCGGAGACATGGCTTAGCCACAGCCTGGGGGATGTTTCCGGAATGAGATTTTCACTCTGCAGCGGAGTGTGCGCTGATATGAAACTTCCTGGCAGATTAAAACTGTGTAACCGACCGAGACTGTGAGTACCGGTCCTGAGTCGTGCTTCGGTAGCTCAGTTGGTAGAGCACTTGCCCGCGAAAGTCGAAGGTCCCGAGTTCGAGTCTCGGACGGGCAGACAGTTTTAATCTGCCAGGAAGTTTCATATCAGCGCACACTCCACTGCAGAGTGAAAATCTCATTCTGGAAGGTTTAACTTATTGAACTTCCATAATATTCTGTAGATTAACAGTGTAATAGGCTACGTTTCCCGACTCTATTCCTGGCGACCGTCTCCGATCTCCTGTTGTCGAAAGGTGTGGAGCGAAGTTCTCCCAGGATGTGCGTGAATTAGGCCTAGCAGATAGGCCACTGAAGAGCCGTTAATTGGGAAGACTTAAGTTCGGGCTGGGAGCCGCACAGCTTTTACTAATACCTTAAGAATAAGTCGGTGACGGCAGCATGGAGGATGTAGATGAAACAGTTCTTGAACGATAGCCTCCAGTACCTACATCTACATATATACTCCGCTAGCCACGAAGCAGTGTGTGACGGAGCGCATAATTCGCGCCAGTCATAATTCCTCCCCTCTGTTCCACTCGCGGATCGCGTGAGGGAAAAACGACTATCTGAACGCCTCAGTACGAGCTCTTATTTCCCTTATCTTTGAATCGTGATCGTTGCGCTATTTGAAAGTTGGCGGTAATAATAAGTGCTCTACATCCTCGGTGAAGATCAGATTTCGGAATTTAGTGAGCAGCCCCTTCTGTTCAGCGCGCCGTCTATCAGCAAGTGTGTCCCACTCCAAACTTTCTATGAGATGTGTAACGCTCTCGTGATGGCAAAATGTACCACTCATGAATCTTGCCGCTCTTCTTTGGACCTTCTCAACCTCTTGAATCAGACCCAAATGGTGAGGGTCCCATACAGACGAACAATACTCCAAGACTGGACGAACCAACGTATTGTAAGCTATTTACTTTGTTGAAGGACTGCATTGCTTCAGGATTCTATCAATAAACCGCAATCTAGAGTTCGCCTTACCCGTTACTTGTGTAATCTGATCATTCCATTCGAGATCATTTCGAATAGTCACACTCAGATACTTGACGGACGTTACCGCTTCCAAAGACTGGGCATTTATTTTGTACTCGTACATCAATGGGGATTTTCGCCTTGTTATACGCAGTAGGTGACACTAATATTGAGAGATAACTGCCAGTCATACGACGCATTTATTTTCTGCAAATCCTCATTGATTTGTTCACAACTTTCGTGTGATACCACTTTGCTGTAGACTACAGCATCATCGGCCAACAGTCTAAGGCCACTGTCAGTACCGTCAACCAGGTCGTTTATGTAAATCGTAAAAAGCAGAGCACCTATTACGCTGCCCTGGGGCACACCTGAAGTTACGCTTGTTTCTGTTGAAGTTACCCCGTTCAGAAGGACATACTGCTCCCTGTCTGTTAGAAAACTTTCTATCCAACCGCATATGTCATCGAATAGACCGTAAGTGCAAACTTTTTGTAGCAAGCGACAGTGCGAAACTGAGTCAAACGCCTTTCGAAAGTCGAGAAATAAAGCATCAACCTGGGAGCCGGTATCTAGAGACTGTCGTATATCATGCACAAAGAGGACCAGTTGTTTCTCGCATGACCGCTGTTTCCAAAAACCGTTTTGGGTCTGCATATGAGCTTCTCAGAGTCTAGAAAGGTCATTTTGTCTGAACACAAAATCTGTTCCATGATTCTACAACAAATCAATGTCAGTGAAATTGGCCGTTAATTATTTGCATCCGATTTCCTACCCTTTTTATAGATTGCTATGACCTGGGCCTTCTTCCAGTCCCTTAGAACTTTCCGCTATTCCAATGATCTCTGATAGATGATGGATAAGAATGGTGCTATATTTGTAGCAAAGTCAACATAAAATTTTACGGGGATACCGTCTGGGCCAGATGCCTTCCTGGTGTCTAAGGATCTTAACTGTTTTACAGTCCCAGATACACTATGTCAGCCATCCTTTCGTTTGTTCGATAATTGAAAGAGAATGGTGCTGCAGTCCTCTATCGTAAACGAGTTTTTGAAAGCTAGGTTTAGAATTTCGGCCTTCTGCTTGTCATCATCAGTTACGTTACCCGTACTGTCAGCAAGAGAAGAACTGAATTATTTGTAGCGTTCATAGATTTTACGTACGACCAAAATTTTTTGGGGTTATAAAATATTGCTTTAAAATTCTTTGAAAGAATCTCTCATTGTCCTTCTGACAACTGCTTTCATTGCGCATAATTTCTGTCTGTCAGCGGGGCAGTGACTACGTTTAAAATGACTGCGCAAAATTCTCTGCTTTCTCAGCAACTTCCTAATATGTTTGTTGTACCAAGGTGGATCCTTTCCCTCCCCTATACTTTTGCTAGGCACATACTTCTCTAGCACATGGTGGACAATACCTTTAAATTCTGAACAAAGATGCTCATTATGATTCGAGACAGACGAAGGTGCGGCATCCTTCACCGGTCACTTCCACGCATTGGCACGAAGAGTCACGTGACTTGGCGGGGGATGTCCCGCAATTTATTCACGTGGACTTCGCCGTTTATCTCGCTTCTTTACACGCCGGCTCTGAACTGGCTGGCTCTTTTGCGTTTATGTTCACTCGTTTCGGAGTCATTAATGTTCCGCTAATGGGCTTTTGTTGCTCGGTTGTTAAAAGGCTCTGCGCTCAGTCATAACTTGACGACGGCTGCCGTTTCTCATCGTTTCGTTTTCCGGAATGGATTCCAGTCCTTTAGTTAATGTTGTAGGACGCAAGCAAAGGGGTGCAAACGAGCAACAGTTATCACAATTGGTATCGCAAAACCTCTTTCTTCGGAAGAAACGATGTACGCCTTCACGCGAGCTAGTGATGATTTCCTCGACAAAAGCACTTCCGATGCACTCTGCTTTCGTTATTGCTTTCCCCTTCCGCTGACCTTCGCGTGGACGGAACGTTAAACGTTTAACTTTCCTTTTTTTGCAAACGAACATGTAACTAGCTTTTCAGTGAGTTATATGGACTACCGTTTCAGTTAACCCTTTCAGATCTAATTTTTTTCTGGAGGAAGCAACATTTTCTTTGTGCTCCAATTGTCTTAGGTGACTTTTTAATGATATTAAATGCAAAATTTATAGAAATATATGTAACCGTTTTGAAACACGTATGTATTCATTACCAGCGATGGCGAGGCATGACAGAATCTCTGACCAGAGAGTTATTTATCGTTGCTAGTCTGCGCTTGACCGCGCGAGACGACACTGCTGGTGTTCTTCTTGCGACTCTGGTCAGGATTGTGGTGGACGATGAGTATTGTTGTAGAAGGTAATGAAGCAGCATTGCGCACATCTAGTAATGTATGTTAATTGTAATTAATTTGTTCAAAAATGCCCCAATAATAATTTTTTATAAAGTAACTCTTTTAAAGAAAAACATTCATTTCAATTTAAAGAATATTTCCTATGCATTTCCTCCAAGAATCAAAAAAAAATATATAGGCCAGCATTGTACGAAGCTGTGTCGATAGATAAGAGCAAATATAGATGCAGTTTTTATTGAGGTAAGAATTTTGCTTTTGTTATTCAGAATACAGGGCCGAAGGTCAGCGCTGCTGCCCTTATAAAATTTACCAGATATTATTATTTCTGCTGAGAGGTTCCATTTGGGTCATGGTTCATTATTTAATCAATATTATTGTTGGTTTATGGTCAATTTTCATTTAACAATTCTGTGGGGAGGTTACACTTGGCGACATCCTGCCAGGTTTTATAAGGGCAGCAGCGCTGACCTTCGGCCCTGTATTCTGAATAACAAAAGCAAAATTCTTACCTCAATAAAAACTGCATCTATATCTGCTCTTATCTATCGACACAGCTTCGTGCAATGCTGGCCTATATATTTTTTTTTGATTCTTGGAGGAAATGCATAGGAAATATTCTTTAAATTGAAATGAATGTTTTTCTTTAAAAGAGTTACTTTATGAAAAATTATTATTGGGGCATTTTTTTAACAAATTAATTACAATTAACATACAATACTAGATGTGCGCAATGCTGCTTCATTACCTTCTACAACAATACTCATCGTCCACCACAATCCTGACCAGAGTCGCAAGAAGAACACCAGCAGTGTCGTCTCGCGCGGTCAAGCGCAGACTAGCAACGATAAATAACTCTCTGGTCAGAGATTCTGTCATGCCTCGCCATCGCTGGTAATGAATACATAAGTGTTTCAGTTTTCAGTAAGTATTTTGTACATTTGGGTTCTTTTTATGGAGTAAAATCATTGATTTTGAAATATTCACTGCTGTAATAAATGGACCGATAATTAAAATATGATATTAGTTCCTCCACAGTTCACCGCCTGTGTCCTTTTACCAGTCTTCCCAGCCTACGACGTGCGACATTTATAATGGGGGTCGCCGCCCACACGCATGACGTTTGGACGTGGTTTCAACTTGGTTTCGCCACGTGCGGAAGACACTCACCACAGCACCCCTCGAACACTAGGCAAGTCGTGTAGTTTCCAAAATGCTTGTTCAGAGACTCCGGGCCATCACAATCTGCCCTCGGCCATAGACCACATACCTTCCATTTCTACACACGGACAGCACGATCAATGATACTACACGCACCGTGTGTGTGTCTGACTAGCAGTCACTCCTCGCCAGTTAAATCTGCTATCACCTGAATGGGTTTATATCGATAGTAGGTCGGTGGTCATACTGTTCTGGCTGGTCAGTGAATGTGCACTTCCAAAGTCAGCGTCTGCTGTAGTCAACACAAGAAATAATGCTAGTACTCCTAGTAAAAACATACATCCATCGAATTTATGACCCTTAATTTATGACTATTGAAAACAACAAATAAAGTAAATATAAGGTACAGAGTAATTTAGTTCGAAACACCTTCAGAGCACGCTCGGTGGGCAGCCGCTCCACTGAGCCGTATCGGCAAAATATCGTAAGTGGCATCGCAAACAGAGTATGGTGTGATCTAAGAGCATCAGCTGCAACTACGCAACCCATACGAACATGTCATACAGTTCCTGTGTTGATGAAAACCGTCCATTAATTTTACTAAGCGAAAACTGGAAAGACAGATATGTGTGCCCACGAAATGGAAGACCGATAATACATAGAGGGTCACTCGAAACAGTCTGAAAAGCTTGTAAGGGTGTTACAGGGGAGGCTGAAGCCAGTCAGGTCGTCACCCATACAAATTCAAGCAGTTTGCCAGAGACAGCCCTGCCAAATTTGTTCTTCGTTTGATGTCCTCAAACCGAACAAACGTAGCTTTTGCTCAACCAGCCTAAATCTACCATTTCAGAAAAAGGCTCATTTTAATTGGTAATGAGCATCTGAACAAGTGGTAACTAACGTCCTCCAGGTGCTTGTGCATTACAGCGTTTCTAACCCTGCAGGTGCTTCAGTTTCCGCGCGCAACGGCCTGTCTGGCCTACTTCAATGCTAAATAACTCAGCAACAGCGCAAAGTATCGAATTTTCCTCTGCAGTGTCATTTCTCAGCACAACCTACCCTGAAACAATCTTAGAAGATTTTCAAACTGTTCCTGAACACAATGTAGAGAATAACGCGGAAATGTGCCACATTTAAAATCTAAACACTGTATCTTGTCAGTTCTCATGTACGCCAGTGGTGTTTAGGCCGTTTGGTGCCATTAAATGGAAATGTAGTTGTCATGTTGAAATTCAAATTGACTTCCTACAAATATTCTATTATTCAGCATACAGTCATTTAATAAAAATAACCTGTAAAAATAAAATACGTAACTGTGACGATGAAAACAACATACAGCGTAAAACTGAAGGAGGCAGAGCTTAACGTACCTTCTCCCTGTACTATAAACTTTCTTTGTTCTCGCGTAACCGCAAGCGCCGGAACGAAGGGGAAGGACACAAGATCAGAGAAGCCGGTGAGACGACGTCATCCAACAGCCCGCTGACAAGGACCGAGCCACGCCAGGAGCGACACCTGCAAGAATTGAATATTTAAGCCCCGCTCCTGCCAGCCGCGTCCCAGTAGCGGGCGTTAGAGGAACGTATTCCTCGTGTTGTACACCGGCACTTGCACAACTGTTAGTAGTGATCCCTATCAAGTGCTTGCTTGGACTTTGTCTATAGCGAAGACTATTACTGTCTGCATGCCACTTGCAACACCGATGTAACTCCAAAGTTAAGTATTGTCAGTTCTGCTTTATAGGAACAAAACTACTAAAGTTATTTGTTGTATAGCATTCCGAGAACGCTGCATCCCTTAGGCACCCTATAAGCCATGAGTGGGCAAGATCCATCTTTCTTTTAGTAAAACTAGGATGTAAAACATCATACCTTCGTTATCGAAGTATCAGGGTGGTTTGAAATGTTCTCGGTACTTACATCACTGAAACTTTTTTTATTTTTCAATGTAGACTCCTCGTAGATTAATGCACTTGATACAACGATGTTTCAGTGCCTTTATTCCATCTCGAAAATGAGTTTCCTCCAGGCATGCAAAACAGATCTCAACTCCGGCTATCAGTTCTTCACTTGAAGTGAATCTTCGTCCATGAAGAAAAATTTTCAGTTTTGGGAGGAGATGGAAGCCTGACATATCAGGTGAGCAAAATAGATGTCAACTCCGGCTATCAAGTCTTCATTTGAAGTGAATCTTCGTCCACGAAAAAAAAAAAAAAATCAGTTTTGGGTAGAGATGGAAGCCTGACGAAGCCATATCAGGTGAATAAGGCAACTATTCATACCTTAGTTCGTGTAATTTTGGTACAGCTAGCCTGCAGTGACGTTGGCCAGCTGCAGTTCACACGTAAAAAGAGACGAGCAGAGGAGCAATAAAGCTTCGAATGTCATTTAATTTTTAAGCAGACTGAGATAATACACTGCCAATCTCCCACAGCATGCTCCTTTGACGACTAGACGAAAACTGCAACACGTTATCGTTTTTAGCTAACGTACCTTTGTATTTAAAAACAGGAATGATGGAAAATCACCACAGGGTAATTTTTCTGCATAAGCCGTGTGTAACATAAGCGAGTATTGAAGGATTTCACCGTATAGTTAAATACTGAGATCCCTGAAAGTATTACTTGCAGTCAATCATCTAGTAATCTCTTAGCTCCTTCCTTGTCCGAATTCGAGAAATACATTTCAGTTCTGGAAGTGTCGGCTGCTACGTTGATAACGAGCCTACCAACAACAGAATCCACTAAGCCAACCAGGTGCAGCAATTTCTCTTCTTCTTTTATGACGAGCGCTTCTATATCCCTCCAGCGATCGGCAGTGACGTGTGGAACAGCTGCGTCCCGTAGTTCCAGTATGTCTGGCAGTTTAACAGTCTTGTTACTTCTCGGGTCAAATCCCGCAACCTAGCTCCAGATCAGTTCTGTTCATATTATAATGTTACAGTAGCAAATGTAAAAATGCAGCATTTGTATGATGTGCTAGATGCTGTGAAAATGATTGTCTTTCATGTTTCTACGACACTTATCTACCTATGTGGTATAAAAAGATGAACGTAGTCCAAATAACGAGTATTTGGATTTTCCTTTTTGCCTCAAAAATTAAATTGTTATGTTTTCTTAATTTAAACAACTTTTATGAACAGTCTTTCATAAAACGTCGATAGTTAAGAATTTGTATTTGAAATAGAAACAGGAATTTCGCGCCCAATATATTATTAGAAATAAGAAGACGTGCATTATTCATAAAAAATGATGATGAGTTTTAAAATTACGAGATGTAGGTATTTCAAATTGAACGAGAAAAACATAAGTACTGGGGAGATTTGTACCAATGGACGAATAACCGCATTTGGTTTACATGCCATTACGCTGCCCACTGTCCTACACGTTCAGTGTTGGTTTGATTATCAACTGCAAGCTATACGAAGCTGGGAAAACTTCAAAGCCGTTTATCTCCATAAATTTACGAAAAACATTAAGAACAGCCTATTTCTCGGTACTTTTTAACCCTGTCCCACGCACGTGTTTCACTACGGAACAGAAAGCAGCTTCAGCCATTTTTATACTGTGCATTAACAGCGCGACAATCAAAGCACAACGCTGCAGAGCCTGTGACTGTACATGATTTTTGAAATGAAAACTACGTAGGTAAAGCGTGATTCAGAAAAACGTTTATCGCTGTTAATACTTTTGAATATCTTAAAGTTTCATGTAACGTAACTTAGTAATAAGATAACTAATACGTACGTAGGACCTACTTCCAAGTGCGTAACAAGGCCAGTGTACGTGTGCTACGGTTTCTGACCAATCATCGCGTTTGTGTTTATTTACATCAGGTTTATTCTTATGACGAACGGATTATAATAGTGGTACAAGGTACCCTACGCCACGCACCATACGGTGACATAAAGAATATGTGTGTAGATGTAGATGAAGTTATGATGACATACCACCTATGATGAAGACATTGAGTTTACATACATGGTAGGCTAGAACGCCATCGCCTGCTAGTATAGCTTTGTACAACGTAAAGAAAAGTAAAATACCCATTAAGCTAACGTGAACAGCAACAACTTCAAGGTAGCAGAAAAATAGACAAATGGAGAGGCAATCTCCACTCCTTCCAAATTAACAATGTAAGCGCAGACCAGAATTCAAAGAAATAATATGGACAGCAATTTAGGGATTTGTACCAAATAAACTAACAAACGACAGAGCTGAAACCCGTTAGTGCACAAAACGGGTCAGAACACTGTTGCAGAAACAACGATAAAAGCATGACAAATTTAAACTAACGCAAATTCTCCAAGATTGTCAATGTTTTACAAAAGCTCGAAATTTAGTTCGGATTTCAACGCGAGATGCTGATATTCCTTTCCACATTTAAACTTTGTCTTGAAACCTGGCAGAAAATCCAAAGATATTCTGTAGTATGCTACATGCTACCGGCAAGACGCGGTCAATGCCTTCTCTGCGCGTGAGCAGTGAAAATACCATTGATGACAGTTCTGCCACAGCAGCGAAACTAAACACAGCCTTCGGAAATTCCTTCACCGAAGAAGACGACATAAATAGTCCATAATTCGAACCAAGAACAACTGCCAACCTGAGTAACTTAGAAGTAGATGTCCTCGGAATTGTGAAGCAATTTAAATCACTTCAATAAAAATAATTGTTCCAATCCAGACTGTATACCAATTAGATTCCTTCCAGAGTATGCTGGTATAATATATCCGTGCTTAACAATCATATACAATCGCTCCACGATGAAAAATCCGTACACATAGAATAGAAAGGTGCACAGGTCACACTAATATTCAAGGAAGGCAGTCTGATTAATTCAATAAATTACAGGCCCATGTCGTTAACGTCGATATGCAACAAGATTTTGGTACATAATAGTCTTCGAACATTATGAATTACCTCGAAGAGAACGTTCTATTGACACACAGTCAACACGGATTCAGATAAAATCGTTCTTGTGAAACACAACTAGCTCTTCACTCACACGAAGTATTGAGTGCTGTTGATGAGGGATTTCAAGTTGATTCCGTATTTCTCGATTTCCAAAGGGCTTTTGACACTGTATCTCGCAAGCGACTCGTACGTGTAGTCAAACAGCATGGCTATTGACTATGATCTCAGTTATTCGCATTGATTCGTGATTTCGTGTCAGAGAGATCACAGTTCGTAAGGAAAGTGATGGTGAAACATGTACGTTTAAAATATGATTCAAATTACCTAACTGACAGTGGTCTGAAACACAACTGTTAGAATGGGAATGGCACGTGAATGTATAATTTTATCTCTTCGCTTATGCCGTTTGCCCAGTACTGATCTTTTCTAACTGCGAGAATATACAGCAGATTTAACTGCGAGAATGTAAACTGTGAATAACTTCAAACCAAACCAGAACGGCATGAATTTACATACCACAAAAACTGAATTTGGTGCAACACTGTTTATTTGAAATGGGCCTTGGTAATAAAACAAAATTTGATCAATTTGAAAATAATGGTACTTGTTCTTAATGAATGCTACCCCCGAAATAACACAATTTCTTACCTTTATCTTTGCAACGGTAACGCTCCTCGCTTTGCTCTCTTTTAGTACTCGTATCTTAAACTGCATAGTAAGGAAACTGCTATTGTACAAGGCTGTTGCTTAGCACACATTTTAATTAAATCGTATATGACTGAGACAATGACTTCTTGAGAAAAATAGTTAATAAAAAATGATATGGATCTGGGAACTGGTACTGACTTGGGGTAAGTAACAATATGGTACTAACTTTAAAACTTCTATTTTGACTCTTTGAAAATTAATAACTCTCACAATTAACACTCAATAAACTGATTATACATTAACAATTAGCTTTACAAAATCATTGGGTACGAGTGCTATACATTGTTTCAACCATCATTTACGAATACGCGATTGCATTAGTAACAAAACAAGTTTTTTTACATTAATGATCTGGCATATATCAGATACAACACGTCTTTACTCTTGAGAGTCCTCCATACATCTCTCGATCTAAAGTTACTCTAACACATTATTCATAACACCTTGAATCAACGGTCGCTGTTGAGCAGTGACGCTCCCACACTACATTTGACCATCTTTCTTATAAAACTTGAATTAGTACCTTTGAATGGAAAGACATCGAGTAAAATAAAAGTGATTTCTGGCGTGCACCAAGGTAGTGTTATATATTCCCTGATGTTCCTTACCTATATAAACGATTTAGGAGACAATATGAGCAGCTGTCTTAAGTTGCAGATGAAGCTGTCGTTTATCGTGTAGTAAAGTCATCAGAAGATCTAGAAATACGACATAAAATCTGGCGATTTAGAAAAGATATCTGTGAGGTGCGAAAATTGGCAGTTGACCCTAGATTATGATAAATGTGAGGTTATCCACATGAGTGCTAAAAGGAATTCGTTAAACTTCGTCTACACGATAAATCCACCAAATACAAAGGCCGTAAATTCAACTAAATACCTACGAATAACAGTTACGAGCAACTTAAAATGGAAGGAACAATAGAAAATGTTGTGGGGAAGACGAACCAAGGACTGCGTTTTATTGGCAGTACTCTTACAAAAAGCAACAGATCTGCTACAGAAATGGCATACACTACTCTTGTCCGTCCACTTTTGCAGTACTGCTGTGGTGTGGTATTCTTACTAGATATGATTAACGGAGTACATTGAGAAAGTTCAAGCAAGAGAAGCACGTTTTACATCATCGAGAAATAGGGGAGAGAGTGCCACTCACATGATACCGGATTTGGGGTGGACACCGTTAAAACAAAGGCGTTTCTCGTTACGGCAAAATCTTCTCACGAAATTTCTATCTCCTACTTTCTCTTCAGAATGCCAAAATATGTTGTTGACGCCGACCTACATAGGGAGAAACGATCATCATAACAAAATAAGGGAAATCGGAGCTTGTATGGAAAGATATAGGTGCTCGTTTTTACCGCGCGGTTTTCGACATCGGAATAACAGAAAATTATTGTGAAGATGATTCGAGGAACCCTCTTCCAGGCACTTACGTGTGATTCGCAGAGTATCGATGTAGATGTAGAAACAAAGGTCAAAGAGTAAACAGCTATTTCAATGTTTATATATTTTTCTACAATTCGTGTAATATTGTTCAGATGTGTATCTTGTACTACAAACATTCTATAACAGCCCTTGTTCTTCCTCAAGGTTCAAGCTATCTACACATCCAATTTTAATGGGGACCGTTTCAACAGGTTAATCGTGAAAACGTAGCAGACAGAGTTACTTTTGCATTTACAACTTCAGTATGGATAAAATTTTCAGTTGTGACATCTAGGTTTTCAGTGATCCGATTCTTTTTACATGAAACGTGTACGCTGACCCAAGCTATGCTCAAGTTGTGTGTGAAAACCTCATGAAAATTCGTCTAGTTGTTTGGAGTGTTCAAACAGAGAAACAGAGAGATACGACGGTTTTAGATAAAACATTAAACTGCGATGCCTTTTTTACCGTGGTCCTGTAACACTACGCTATCGCGCACGATACTTATTAAAGCCTGTACTATGCTAAGTTGACGGGCTTCACCTTATAAGAAAGGATTTTGGTATATATGTTGACCGCGTGTACCTGAATGGAGGCAAAATCAGACTTTCACCCACTCAGTAACAACAATGATATGTCAAGCAAGTCTGGAGTGCAACTACACGTTAGGACGGACAAGAAACAACACAGCAGATGCTACCAAATTGTTAATAATACGGTCGCCAGCCTAATTAGGCATTAACTGAGTTTCTTCCCAGTACAAGTTGGTGCACGTTCTTACAAAACAACACATAACAACACTGCATACTATGGTAAATTTTAGACCCGAAAATCTACTGAACTAACGATTTCACTTTCTGTACTAATATGAACAAGCCATAAATACACAACAATACACTATAATGTTTACTACAAACTTCGTACTGTCTATTGATCTGATTAAAATCGGGCATAGGTTACCCTAGAAACAGCACTTTCGAAACATACATACAATGTCAATTTTGAAAAAGGTAAAACACTAATAAATTTTGGTTTTATATTGACTTTAACTTTGCTAGTCAAATCAGTTCAGTACACTTCAGAATTTAAATGAATAGAAAAGAAAAAGGGGGGGGGGGTGCCCTGAAACTGTTATGATCACTGTACTGAGATTTTAGTTTATCGAATTCGTTAAGCACTCAAGATTTCCAATACATGAGTTACTACTCTTTTTGTCTTATTTCTTGCTTATTTAACTATCATTATTTTTGTCTCAAATTAATTAAACTTCATTACTAAACCAATTTCAACATTATCTTCCAACTTTGCCAGACCTATATATTCATTAACAACAAAGTTCTTTAAGCATCATTCTAACATAGATAGGTCTGCAGGTAAGTATTATTAACATAAACTTTAAATCTTCATTTCGGGACACTCGGATTGCACAACATGTGGAAAGGACCCTGTCTAGGTTAGTGATGAGGATAATTAAATGATGGGACAGTTCTGGTAAAGTTAAGTTGTTATTGAACAGTCAGGAACAAAAGTAACACTGGTCCACACGAATACAGTACTAAAAGTTTGAACCTGTTCGTGTCGATGCGGCGGTTGGCGGGCGGCGAGATGGCGAGGCGCAAAGCACACATACAAGCACAGCTATGGCTCTTGATGTATCGGCACTTTACTTCTTCATAGCGTTGCAATATTTTTCCATTTAGAGCCTATGTAATTTTGCCATGCTGTATAGTCGTCGGAAACGGCACATCCGAGGCTCAACGAAATCACGTCTTCCAGGAGAGCCTCCTCGATCCAGAACGTGTTACTTAGACCGATGCCCAACTCCGACTACCTCTGCTGAGCCCGTTATGCCGTGCCGCACCCGTGTGCATTTTCCCGCGCTCGCCTACCATCCACCTTTTACCGCTCCCCTACAGACAGGGTATTCACCAAAGGTTTTTCATTCTACATATCCTAATACATTGCCTACGTATGGACCAGGCGCACCATTACAATTTTAAACATGTTACAATAGATTCAACATGGGTTACACTTCAATTCTGTTAAAGCATTGCTTGAAATTTGACATAAATACTCGTATTAATATTCATATCGAAAGTTGGTTACGCTCCTTTAACACCATGGCATGAAAAGAAAAAGAAATGAAATCAGAACATCGATTACACTAATTTAACGAAAATCAGAAGAAAAAAATTATTATATGTACAGTTGTTGTTGTTACAGTCAGATTCTGATGAAATAAAGCGTATATAGTGCTCCAGACCATCATCAAGTAACCTACGAAAACTCCACGAAAGTTCGTCCAGTAGTTTTGGAGACTAGCGTGTTCAAACAGACAAATAGACAACCAAGACCGTCTTAGTAAAACTTTGAATCATGGTATCATTTTTTTCACATCATCCTGAAGCGTGTTCAAACTGACAGACCACTTGGCAGTGTTATAGATTTATGATTAGCATAGCTATTAGTGATATCGGCCGTTTTGTATCCATTCACTACGGCAATCTGTTTTACAGCTTCTGTCTCATTATCGATTTCGTCTGCTTCAGATGATTACAGAGGACACTATTGTTATTATCTTATTTGTGCCCTCCAAATCGAACTGCGTAGTTCAGTTAACTTGGATCCTCGCACAGAAGTCGATGCTGTATAAATGGCACTTTGCACATATCAGTTTACGTCAAGTGTGGGATAAGCTACCCACTCCAGTTGTCACAGCCATCTATTTGTTAATTTTTTATGAGTAGTATATCACCTAAGAGGAACGAAGGTGGCAACGACAGGTAACTGTAAAGGAATTGTTTTTGTTAGCGACTCGACGAGGAAGATCCGGACGGTTCTTTGTCTCACGCTGCTCCCCCCCCCCCTCTCCCCCCCTCTCCCCCTGTGCCACTCATAACAGCCGATGAGGATTGCACGGTGTGGTAAGGACAGGTTTAACAAGGTGGGTGATGGCAGTGAGTGCATAATTTTGTGGTGCTACTCGACTCGTTCTGATAGAGTTGTGCTGAAGTAGGCCTACGCAGTTATGAACACCAGAGAAAGACATCCTGTCTCTGTCATCCAGCACGTAAAGCGAATACAGAACTGTGACGGACGATAAACTCGATTCAGTAGCGATCAAACAAAACAGAGCTGCTTGTGTATGGCCCTGCAACCGCCAAACAGTGTTTTCCCACTGTTGACAAAATAATAACAAACGCACCCAGTTGAAACTGCGTAGAGCGCGTGTGATGGCAGTCAAATGGCCTGGCGCGTATTGTCACACGACGGCGTCATTGTTTTCTCTAGCCACGCAGCAAACCACAACACGTTCTCCCTCTTCGTTCTATCTTCATACGTACATTGTCTTTAAATATCACCAAATGACTTACTAGTTATGCTACTGCAGCTGGAAACATACGACTGTTCACCAACAGAGTTTACATAACAAATTGAGCTCGACACTCCCTGCATTCTGTGGGAATTATTATTAATGCTTCCGGCGAATTCACTGGTTGTATAACAGCGCCTCTATACTGCTGACAAATCTCCCATGTTCTGTAAAACTAATAGTAGTTGCAATCGTTGTGTGACCGCGTAGCCATTTATTTCGCGTAAATTGTCTCTAGGCGATATTTCCAGTTTATTGTTTTCGCGAACATTTCCAACTCGCAGAGGCTATGAATTATTCACATCTAAGGCAGCCTGCGTAAGGGTAAGTCAACAGTTGGCAGCTTAACTTCGCCTAGAGAAAGACTTGTTTAGTTTTTAAGCAATAAAAACTTTGTATGTTTCATCCCAACGGTTTAATTTTTCCGCTTCTCTTTTATAATTCTTGAATACTGCGCCGTACTTTTAGCAATTTCCAAACAAAGCAGTCTTTGTAATTCACCAGACCTCACCATAATCCTCTTTCTGTGGTTTCTGCCGTTTCCGGAGATTTATCGCCATTCACTTGGGAAAAGAGACCAAGATATTCAACACTGCGAAAAGCAGAAGCGAACTAATTGGTTATGCATAAAGGTGCTGTAAAACAAGTTACTTCTATGTGCACAGAAATGCAGATAAAAGAATAATCTTGCGCATCAGGTAAGCGGTTATAAATGTAAGAACTGCAGTACCTGTTATTATTCTCGCATCGTGGCAATAGATGCCCATGCAAAGCAGAATTAGTCTAAAAACTTTAATTCTTCGCCAACATCAAGGCAGCTTGAAGGATTACGAGTAAGTAGCGAGACACAGTTTTCAAATTGTATGACTTTATCATTCCTTCTTAAAATTCGGTTATGCTTTAGGCCAACTATTCATTTCCTTGAGAAACTGAACAGGCATTTATCAGAATCTAGTTACAAACGTCAGAGCTTATGCAAAAACTCACTGAAACAGTGAACAGAGAATGGCGAAACTAATTGTTGTTGAATATCTAGGGGTGGACAATATATTTCACAGACTGAGGAGGACATCTTAAAACCGACCAAATATGTCATACTAATAATTAGTACGATTTTTGACTAGATTTGCTCTCATCGTCAAATCGGCAATTATTATTAACATTACATGTGAGAAAGGTTCGTTTACATAGTGTAATGTTAGCAATTTTCGCCTCACAAACATTAATATACACTCAATAGTAAACGTCTGATGGCCTAAAGTTATCGAACAGTTGTAAAGTAAAAGAAATGAACCATCGCATAGCAGCGACAGAGTCTATTATTCTATATCTTTGCCGTTCTTGCGCGGTGCCTGTAAATCTCTATGTACAAGTATCGATTAATGGTATAAAAAGAATTATGTTGTTTCAAGACAAATGAGGCATTTGGCGCCTCACCTTTTACTGTTTGTATTCTATGAAAGGCGGACGCGAACTTGCTGCGTTCTGCAATTGTATTTTATATTTTATGTGAAAATATTGGGTGAATATGCTAATCGTTATTTTTTCCAATCAGAAAACATGTAGTTTCTTGTAACTGATTACGAACAGACAGCATCAAGAGGACATTTTGACTATTATGTATAAAGTATTTAACCACAATGGTCATCTATTGTAATTTAATATGAAAAGGTATGTAGCATTAAAAAAAGTGTGTTAAAGTTAAGTTTGCTCATTTTAGTAAATTAACCTTGATGATTTCTATCTCCTTATTTACCTGAATGATAATTATTTTGTGTTACTTCATCACCAGAAATTACGATCACGCTGATGGGCCGAACGCAGCATGAGGCAGGAGTAACATTATCGTTTTCCTATTATTTCTGAACCAGCTCTTTTTTAATTGTGTAGTGTTGCATTGCTTTTAAAGTCTATAAATCTTCTGGTCCCTTAGTGTTGATCCGGGTATGACTACATCCAGACTATAAAAATGTACAGAAATGATAATGTTTCTTCCGAACGATCTCAAATATATCAATATTCTGCTCTTATTCATGTATTTAGTGCTCAACGTATGTTATTATAATAGTGTAATCAATCCCTGATTCTGTTGCCAAGTGGCCCACCAAAATATTCACTTTTTCGACATTAAAAAAAAAAATTAAATAACCATTGTTTTTTTTTCCCCAAGAGCAACGTTACAATAGTCAGAACTCAAGATGATGATGATGACGTTTTGTTTGTGTGCCTCTCAACTGCGCAGTCATCAGCGCCTGTACAAAGTCCCAAGTCTTACACAGTCTAATTTTTTTCATAATGCAATCTAGCCACCGTCACGAATGATGATGATGATGAATTGATGAAGACAACACAAACACCCAGTCCTCGATTAGAGAAAATCCCCAGCCTGGCCGGGAATCGAACCTGGGACCCCGTGATTCAGAGGCAGAAACGCTAGCCACTAGACCATGAAATGCAGACTCAGAACTCAGATCAGTGTATTAAGTATCACTTATTTACAATATACAATCAAGAACCAAAACCTTATGATAACTCTTCACCATGTGATTCAGTGCTGCCTGATGGCATAGCCAGCAAGTGACACAGTAAGGAAAGTATACAGTGTGTTAGGGGTACAGGTACAGATACGGTGCTCATTGGTACATTAACGTGTGTGCAGTTCAGTGTGTTAGCCGTTTTTTCTCTGTATCTAATAGTCTTCCCGAAAACGTGTCACGTAATTTTCTGCCTGATGTTTTCAGCACAGGAATAACTGCACTGCGAAATAGACGACATCCGTCAGTATAGACTGTCCGTTTTGCATCAACGTGTCCACACTCTGATACCTAGCTTGCTGCCCAGGGGAAAATAAACGTTAATGGCTTGCTTGTTCTGTGTGTACTTGGAGGTACTAACCTGCCTAAAACATGCTACTCATAACAGCTTTAATTATTACACTGCAATGAAGTAAATGTTGATGTAAAGTTGTTTAGTACACTGTCCTTAGTAATCAATAAAAATTATCTGCACTCATACACATAACAGCCTCTATAAGTGGAGTAGAGATTGATGGGGTATTATTCTAGCCATGAAACAGGCCACAAATGGATGGGGGTGAGGAGGGAAGGGAGCATCCACCGACATAAACGACTTTGACGAAGGGCAGATTGGAATGAGCCAGAGCCTGGCAACATCTAGGAAACGGGGATGCTGGCAGAGCAGTTCGTGTCCTCCTGTGTGTTCGTATGTGGGAAGTGGTTGAAGGATGTTTAAACCACGAGTCAGTGACAAGCTGCTGGTCACCTGTGCCTCACCACAAAATGTGGCGGCTGGAGAATGACATGCTCTGTAAAACAGGCTAGGGGGAAATATGTGGCAGATCCGACTACATAGTGGAATGCTGGTGCAGACACAAGTGTTTCGTAGCATACAGTTTTGGGTATATTGCTCAACAGAGAGCTCTGCAACAGATGGATACTTCTTGTCATCATGCTGACCAAATTATAAAACTTGTAACACCATCGTGTCTGTCTGTTTGAACAAGCTAATGTCCAAAATTACTAGACAAATTTTCGTCTAATTTCCACAGATAACTTGAACGTAGCTTGGGGCAACATGTACGCTTCAAAAAATGGTTCAAATGGCTCTGAGCACTATGGGACTTAACAGCTATGGTCATCAGTCCCCTAGAACTTAGAACTACTTAAACCTAACGACATCACACAACACCCAGCCATCACGAGGCAGAGAAAATCCCTGACCCCGCCGGGAATCGAACCCGGGAACCCGGGCGTGGGAAGCGAGAACGCTACCGCACGACCACGAGATGCGGGCATGTACGCTTCATTTCATAAATATTGTAAAATGGAGAAGTGTGATATCGTAATTAAAAATTCTGTCTAAAATCATTTGCTGAGCTTAGTACTTTGATTGTTTAATCATCACAATGTAGTACATAATGGAATGATAGTTCTGTAGTATATCAAAGAACCAGTAGATGATGCTGTTAGTTTTTTCAACTCAGTGACAGAATTAAGCACTGCAATCTTGTCTCTACAAATACAAACTGACGTCGTATTAACTTGTCTGGGATGTACCGATTTACTAATTTCGCTTTGTTTTGTAGTGGCACCACCGTTTAGGATAGGGAGAGTTTTGTGCAATATTCTGAGCACAAGTTACAGCCAGGTGTGGGCTGGATTGCAGTGAGTTATGCATACCAACAGTTGCAAAGTAGAATAGAGCCCACAGGGTCGTCAAATTGCTGAAAGAGTAAAAGTAGCGGTTTTACATGTCACAAGTCACAGGCAGAAGGGGCCCACTCGGCAACCTAGCCTGTTATGAGTACGTAAGGTGAAGTGGCACGTATGGCAGAACAGAGGTGCACAGCCACATTTAAATAGGTGCCTGTTGATAACGAGATTGATTCAAGAGTGGCAGCTCTCCTGGATGGCGGGGCATGACGCACCACCAGCTACACACAGCAGCAGATGGGGCGCCAGGGTTCCAGTCCACGGCGGATAGCTGATTCGACCCTCTGAGGGCGATGTGGGGTCTGTAGCCAGGCAGTGGTGGGCCACTCCACGGTTGGCGTCCTGGCTTCTAACACATGCAGGAGGCATGCTGAGGCGAGGGCCACGCATTCGGACTCTGGATCACGGGCGATTGTTGTCGCCACGATCTCAGCCACGCCGGCAAGAAGGACGCAGCTGGCTACCTGCGGCTCACACTGACTGGCGCTGAGTCGGCAGGGACGCAGACCGCTGAGAGTCAACTGCCTGCATCTCGACGACACCGCAACTCAGTTGGCGTACAAGGCCGGCTCGACACAGCATTACATTGCATGGGCTGCTGGGGTGCTTCCTCAGCATTGTGGGGGCCTGTGATGCAGACCGAGGTGTACGAGGGCACTGTGGTTGGAAACAATAAATCATTTGGTAAGCTCGGACAAGGGTATCTTCTACCTCTTCCCGCTACATTTGGTCATCCTGATACATTCGGTGGCAGGACTTGCCACTACAGTTTATTAAAAGCTAAAAGATGTTGCTCTTCTTCTTTCGATATGCTGTATTTGTATTCTTTCACCGAATTTATTAAGTTAGTTTTGTGGTGTGGGTGCCTACTCGTTACAGTTTGATTTCGTTTTGTTTACAAATGTATATGAAACTGTCGAACCTTTCTGAATACACAAGAATGGCTAAGAGACAGGGGAATAAGGCCACTTGACAATCCAATGAACGTCGTGATGTGAGACTTGTTGCCGCACCACCAGCAGCAGGCTTTAACTCGCTCTTTGGAAACTCGTTTGAAAAGTGAGGTGCAATGTAACACTGACCGAGAGCATCGTGAATATTTTCGCTCTGAGTTACTAGACAGTTCACAATTTCCATCTTTTAGAGGAATATAGTAAGACACTGAAGCCATATATAAAGAAAGTGGTTATGAGGTAACGCCCAATAGATATGCAACACACCCAATGTACAGGTAATTCAGGTATGGCCTCAATTGACCAAAGTTACTAGGAAAACTATCATAGTTACGCTTATTATGGTAGTCTATGGTAGTTTCAGAACACTAGTCACAATGTACTCTGTTCGCTCATGAGTGGACGTTTTCTTGGTATATCTCCTTCCTGTATTGTCAACATGAATCAGAAAATCTCATGCATATATGCTTATCCTGACAACCATGTCCACTCACCCTTTCAGCCACAGGTGGTTTCCAAAGGTTGTTGCTGGAAAAAATTGACGTTACTTACTGACGAAATGTTAAATCAAAGGAACAAATGTAAGCTGAATTATCCATACTTTACGCAGCCAACGTTTCAGTTCACATCGAAAACTGATCCTGCATACACTTTTCTTATTATATACAGATATGTTGTTATTTCACGTAACGAGATAACAGTCTCTAAACACGAAGAATGCATAATACGGAAACCTTATATCGCGTTTTTTTTTTTAATAACGCTACCTTTGGTGTACTCAGAGTAGCACTTTCATCCAGGGACCCTCTTATTTGTCGGATAGATCCCAGTCACTGTCTCGCACTAGAGTTGTTCCTTCTATATTTCCCTCACACGTGATCGTCCTGTCCTTTATTCTTGTCAGTGTTTTGCACATACTTCTTTCCGCAGAGAACCTCCTCCTCCCTTATCATATCAATCCACCAAATTGGCACCATCCATCTGTAGCGCCTCACCTCAAACGCTTCGATTTGCTTCTTTTCCTAGTTTCCCACAGACCATGCTTCATTATCGTACAATGACGTTCTCCAAATGTACGTTCTCATAAATATCCTCTCACAATTAAGACCTGTATTAGATAGTAGTAGAATTTTCTGGACAGGAGTGGGCTCTTTACGTGTGCTAGTCTGCGTTTCATCTCCTCCTTGCTTCGTCTATCATATGTTATTTCGCTTCCAAGTTAGTACGATTCCCTAATCTTCTTCTTTGTCATCAGTTTTGATACTGAGTTTTTGCTATTCTCATTTTTTTTGCTCCTCATTGCTTTTGACTTTCTTCGGTTTCCTCTCAGTTAACATTCTGTACCTATCAGACGTTTTGCCAGCGGCCTTGCCGCAGTGGTAACAACGGTTTCAGTCAGATCACCGAAGTTAAGCGCTGTCGGTCTGGGTTAGCACTTGGATGGGTGACCATCCGGTCTGCCGAGCGCTGTTGGCCAGCGGGATGCACTCAGCCCTTGTGAGGCAAACTGAGGAGCTACTTGATTCAGAAGTAGCGGCTGCGGTCTCGGAAACTGACATACGGCCGGGAGAGTGGTGTGGTGACCACATGCCCCTCCATCTCCGCATGCAGTGACAATGCCTACAAGCTGAGGATGACACGACGGTCAGTCAGTACCCTTGGGCCTTCATGGCCTGTTTAAGGTGGAGTTTCGTTTCGTATCAGACTTTTCATTCCATTTAGTGGGTAATTTTTCTCCACTTTAACTGAGAATAGCAATGTCAACAGCAGACCTCTTCACCACGAGTTTTACTCCCAGTCACGAACCATTTTTTATTCCCTTTGTAAGGCGGCAGGATTCTGCTTCCATACATTAAATATTCTGTATATTCTGTTTGATTTATATTTATAGTAGATCATTGTTTACAATGCACAGTCAGATTATTAATCATTTAATTGGCTGATACTGGCTAGCACCACGTACTAACAGTTTCTGTAGCACTGCATGTCTGGTATTTAATTACAGTTGAACACTGACAGAAAGGGCGACACTGACCACATATATCACAGGAGCCGCCATCGGCTAAACAGCGGCTGAGAAGAGAGCTGTCGTGTTTAGGGCCAGACATAGGGCCTATACTGCTCTCACAGGGAGGAGAGTGAGGAAGCTGCTGTTAATGCTGGAGACCCCAGAAATCCATTAGTGCAGGCTGCACTCTGGTAGAAATAAAAAAAAATTCAGAAAAACATATCTGGAGCAAGAGTATCGGGGGTGGGGGGGGGGGGGCGGGAAAAGGCGGTAAGACATCCTTCTTGGGCGAAGGAATGCAAGGGGTCACAAAAGACGATCGTGGGCTGATCTCCGAGAAATATTCTCCTGGGAAGGATCAGGGCACACTTCCTACCAACAAACAGAGAGGCGTGGAGAGCTAAGGTTGTAAGAGGGGAAATGGAAACTTAGAGAAAACCTTCTCAATTGGGTATAAGCTTAAGGTGATTGGCTGGCAGATTCATGACCCCAGTAGTTGGAGGTAGCGTTTTCTCAACAGTCTCTGGGATTTGTCACATGAAAGCAAACGTAAATGCTGCGTGGCTAGGAGGCAGTGGGGTATGGCATGGACAGGCACTTTCGTACAGGGATCGAGGGCCCTTCCCTGTGGGGGAATCGACTGAAGACCCTTCCCTCGGAGAATGAGCCTAGAGACTTCGCTGGCGACAGCTGCAGTGGATAACCTGAAGTTGCTTGCAACACAGGAACTGCTGGGAGTCGTTCCTCCATGGACAGGGTTGTTATTTATTTACTCAAGTGACGATTTTTAGGAAATTTGCGTAAGTTCCTGTAGGGACCAAACTGCTGAGGTCATCGACCCATAGGCTTAAACACTACTTAATCTGTTGTTGTGGTCTTCAGTCCTGAGACTGGTTTGATGCAGCTCTCCATGCTACTCTATCCTGTGCTAGCTTCTTCATCTCCCAGTACCTACTGCAAACTACATACTTCTGAATCTGCTTAGTGTATTCATCTCTTGGTCTCCCTCTACGATTTTTACCCTCCACGCTGCCCTCCAATGCTAAATTTGTGATCCCTTGATGCCTCAAAACATGTCCTACCAACCGATCCCTTCTTCTATTCAAGTTGTGCCACAAACTTCTCTTCTCCCCAGTCCTATTCAATACCTCCTCATTAGTTACGTTATCTACCCACCTTATCTTCAGCATTCTTCTGTAGCACCACATTTCGAAAGCTTCTATTCTCTTCTTGTCCAAACTAGTTATCGTCCATGTTTCACTTCCATACATGGCTACACTCCATACAAATACTTTCAGAAACGACTTCCTGACACTTCAATCTATACTCGACGTTAACAAATTTCTCTTCTTCAGAAACGATTTCCTTGCCATTGCCAGTCTACATTTTATATTCTCTCTACTTCGACCATCATCAGTTATTTTACTCCCTAAATAGCAAAACTCCTTTACTACTTTAAGTGTCTCATTTCCTAATTTAATTCCCTCAGCATCACCCGATTTAATTTGACTACATTACATTATCCTCGTTTTGCTTTTGTTGATGTTCATCTTATATCCTCCTCTCAAGACACTGTCCATTCCGTTCAACTGCTCTTCCAAGTCCTTTGCTGTCTCTGACAGAATTACAATGTCATAGGCGAACCTCAAAGTTTTTACTTCTTCTCCATGAATTTTAATACCTACCCCAAATTTTTCTTTTGTTTCCTTTACTGCTTGCTCAATATACAGATTGAATAACATCGGGGAGAGGCTACAACCCTGTCTCACTCCTTTCCCAACCACTGCTTCCCTTTCATGCCCCTCGACTCTTATAACTGCCACCTGGTTTTTGTACAAATTGTAAATAGCCTTTCGCTCCCTGTATTTTACCCCTGCTACCTTCAGAATTTGAAAGAGAGTATTCCAGTTAACATTGTCAAAAGCTTTCTCTAAGTCTATAAATGCTAGAAACGTAGGTTTGCCTTTTCTTAATCTTTCTTCTAAGATAAGTCGTAAGGTTAGTATTGCCTCACCTGTTCCAACATTTCTACGGAATCCAAACTGATCTTCCCCGAGGTCCGCTTCTACCAGTTTTTCCATTCGTCTGTAAAGAATTCGCGTTAGTATTTTGCAGCCATGACTTATTAAACTGATAGTTCGGTAATCTTCACATCTGTCAACACCTGCTTTCTTTGGGATTGGAATTATTATATTCTTCTTGAAGTCTGAGGGTATTTCGCCTGTCTCATACATCTTGCTCACCAGATGGTAGAGTTTTGTCATGACTGGCTCTCCCAAGGCCATCAGTAGTTCTAATGGAATGTTGTCTACTCCCGGGGCCTTGTTTCGACTCAGGTCCTTCAGTGCTCTGTCAAACTCTTCACGCAGTATCTTATCTCCCATTTCGTCTTCATGTACATCCTCTTCCATTTCCATAATACTGTCCTCAAGTACATCGCCCTTGTATAAACCCTCTATATACTCCTTCCACCTTTCTGCCTTCCCTTCTTTGCTTAGAACTGGGTTGCCATCTGAGCTCTTGATATTCATACAAGTGGTTCTCTTCTCTCCAAAGGTCTCTTTAATTTTCCTGTAGGCAGTATCTATCTTACCCCTAGCGAGACAAGCCTCTACATCCTCTCATTTGTCCTCTAGCCATCCCTGCTTAGCCATTTTGCACTTCCTGTCGATCTCATTTTTGAGATGTTTGTATTCCTTTTTGCCTGCTTCATTTACTGCATTTTTATATTTTCTCCTTTCATCAATTAAATTCAATATTTCTTCTGTTACCCAAGGATTTCTATTAGCCCTCGTCTTTTTACCTACTTGATCGTCTGCTGCCTTCACTACTTCATCCCTCAGAGCTACCCATTCTTCTTCTACTGTATTTCTTTCCCCCATTCCTGTCAATTGTTCCCTTATGCTCTCCCTGAGACTCTGTACAACCTCTGGTTCTTTCAGTTTATCCAGGTTCCATCTCCTTAAATTCCCACCTTTTTGCAGTTTCTTCAGTTTCAATCTGCAGTTCATAACCAATAAATTGTGGTCAGAGTCCACATCTGCCCCTGGAAATGTCTTACAATTTAAAACCTGGTTCCTAAATCTCTGTCTTACCATTATATAATATATCTGATACCTTTTAGTATCTCCAGGATTCTTCCAGGTATACAACCTTCTTTTATGATTCTTGAACCAAGTGTTAGCTATTATTAAGTCATGCTCTGTGCAAAATTCTACAAGGCGGCTTCCCCTTTCATTTCTTCCCCCTAATCCATATTCACCTACTATGTTTCCTTCTCTCCCTTTTCCTACTGACGAATTCCAGTCACCCATGACTATTAAATTATCGTCTCCCTTCACTACCTGAATAATTTCTTTTATCTCGTCATACATTTCATCTATTTCTTTATCATCTGCAGAGCTAGTTGGCATATAAACTTCTACTACTGTAGTAGGCATGGGCTTTGTGTCTATCGTGGCCACAATAATGCGTTCACTATGCTGTTTGTAGTAGCTTACCCGCACTCCTATTTTTTTATTCATTATTAAACCTACTCCTGCATTACCCCTATTTGATTTTGTATTTATAACCCTGTATTCACCTGACCAAAAGTCTTGTTCCTCCTGCCACCGAACTTCACTAATTCCCACTATATCTAACTTTAACCTATCCATTTCCCTTTTTAAATTTTCTAACCTACCTGCCCGATTAAGGGATCTGACATTCCACGCTCCGATCCGTAGAACGCCAGTTTTGTTTCTCCTGATAAATCTAACTTAAACTAACTTACGCTAAGGACAAAACACACACACACACCCATGCCCGAGGGAGGACTCGAACTTCGCACGGGGGGAGCCGTGCCAAACGTGGGAAGGCGCCTCAGACCGCCGGTTACCCCGTGAGACACGACTTTTAGTTCAGTATGTAAGCTGACATACACTGAAGTGCTTCGTTACGGGAGAATACTTCTATCGAATTTCTGTTCCTAGCTACTGAGCGAAGAGAAATCTTGACTAGTGTTCTGTTTGGTAGTGATGTAATTTGAGCCCTAGGAGTTTGCGGACGGCATACTGGGTCCACTATGTAGGCAGAGAACTGCAGGTACGCCACGTACATCATTTGCACTGCTGTCAATGCCACAACGATCGTATCATCAGCGCAGTACAACTGATGTCGGTAGTGCATTAGGTGATACGCACATTCCAATCTGGCAGATAAGGGAACACTCATAGTAAGTGTGTTGTGTTCCATTTGCTTGTCCACTGACTATTTTTTCGGAAAGTGCCAATCAGGATGTGGGTTTTCTGTTTCTCACTGTTAATCAGTATCAGACAATTCTGTGTCCACCTAATAATTGGAGGCGCAGTCTAGAGAAAGTCAAATACATGTTGTGCCAATCTCGAAATTACGTATGGGGTAGAATCCGACATTACGTACTTCGTGTTTATGCAATTTTTTGTAAGCTACATATTTTTTGAGAAAAAATAACTGACGGTATCAAGTTATAATTCGTTCTAGTAGCATCCTGATGGGGAAGATTGGTTTCACGAGCTAAACTGAAGTGTGGGAAAACCAGAACACAATACTTCGTTTTATGGAAATCCCTGGGAGTAGGTTGTCAATGGCACGGTCATTTTGCTTCAAATGTTCCACATTTTGCTTCAGACGTTCTACATAGTCTCTCTCCCCCTCCCCATCTGAGTAGAACGCACAAACGTTCACCCCTATGTGTAATTATGAAAAACGTTCTTCTTTGCGACCTGTTCCACTCGCGTATCACATAGGCTTGAATTTCAGTTGTGTTGTCGAAGTGTTGCCCCTTCATGGGAATTTCTAGACTTGGTCGTTCAGTTAAGGTTCATAATTACAACACTATTTGTGTGGCCAGAAATCGCTTTTTCCATAAAATAATCATCCGCATTTTTCATTTCAATCCAGTTGCGATAGTTTTCTACAGATAGTAATTTATGTTCGCGACTGAAGTATCGTGGGACAAAATTTGCACTCACTTTTCTCTTTTTGAATACTTTAAAAACAATGTGTAGTATACTTAATTTACAGGTGGTTGCTCACTGCGATTTGCGAGACAACAACGTTGACACAGTACTGCAGCACGACCACTATTTAATTGAATTTTCTCATTTTCAGGAGACCGAAGGAGCGATCTGTTTTACTTGCTAAAAACATTCAACAGCCTAGATCCCATAAATTTTTGTTTATTTGAGACAACTGGTTTCGACAGCCTTTGCTGTCATCTTCAGGTCTTAAAAAATCTTTCTGTTGTGAAACATGTTCATTTACATTGGACTCAAGCCAAGTTGTGATTTTTTATCCACATGACAACTTAGCATGAGGTTTCTTAACACCGAAATTGCAGATAAAATACCTTCTGCAGCATCCAACATTTTCCGTTCATAGCTTGTACTGTAATGCTAATTCTGAAACTGTAAGCTTTACTGCAGAAACTATAGTTAATATCTAATAGACGTAATAGAGTATTTACTTCTGACTGTATATAACTGAGTGTAATTATAATGTAAATATTGTAAATTGCTGGGTATTAGCCAAGGGAACTTTATTTAAACGTATCGACAGCAACGACGATATGGTAGTAGTTGTGCCGTTGTTTATCGTTGCGTATGGAGAGTCTCTGTCGCGCTGCGAGCAGAGAGGAAGCAGAGCTGCTTGAGCCACGAAAGAATGCGAAGTGTTTGGCGCTCTCGCAGGAGGGGTGTGCAGCTATGATAGAGCCACTGTAGGCGCATCCACTTCGTTAACTCGCGAGTATTGAGAGCACGGTCAGAATAGACAGGCAGAGGAAGCTGCAGTTGTAATTATTGCCTGTCCCCTAATTATCCGTGGCTCTGGAGACGACTCGTGGTTCTCAACCAACAGCAGCAATAGTAGCAGCTCAAATGGTTCAAATGGCTCTGAGCACTATGGGACTTAACTCCTGAGGTCATCAGTCCCCTAGAACTTAGAACTACTTAAACCTAACTACCCTAAGGACAACACATACATCCATGCCCGAGGCAGGATTAGAACCTGTGACCGTAGCGGTCGCGCGGTTCCAGACTGTAGCGCCTAGAACCGCTCGGCCACTCCGGCCGGCCAGTAGCAGCTCAGCATTGTCTTCGGATACATTCTTTGTCGTCCGCACAGCTACAACATCGTAAGACTGTTAAGTGACAGAATATAACAAGTATTATATGGCATTACCCACTGGCATTTCTTTCACACTTTTCGACTAACTTTCACGAGTAATAACCTGCAATATTTAAAACTCGTAGGGCACCTGTGTTGTCACTGTTCTCAGACACTGCGACCTAGCAGGGTCCCTTTCCTTTCCATGCAACCACCGAGTGTCGTAAAAACATGAAAATTGATTAACTACTTACTGCGAAGTTTGTTTGTTTGCTAATGACAAGTTTCAGTCGGGCTTAACTAATTTCCAATTTGGAATATTAGCTTCAATCACTTAAAAAAACGTAAAGTTTCGCTTTTGAAACTAATAACTAGAGATACAGCACAAATTAAGTGTGCGCAGTTTCATTTATTCTGTATTTAGCTTAGCGAGTGACTTCTGCTGGTCTGGTACGTATTTTATTGTTGTTATATTGAAAGTAAAATTAGTTGCTGATTTGCTTAAAGTAAATTCAATTCTGTCTTTCAATAATCAAAAGTAAAATGCCTGCCTTTTTCTAAATTTTGTATCACGTTACTCTGAGGTTAGTGAAAATCATTTTCATGTAACAAAGTTTCTGTTGCCGCCAGTCGTTTATTAACGAGCAACTTCTTTTAAGTTTACGTTCGAAATTTAGTATTTCAGAATAAGTAACTGGAAACTCAGTGCTTTTTAACTCATTTATTTTCTCATGTTGTGGTGTGGAAAAGCGTGACAATTTTCTGTTGTCATCCCGGTGATTATTTGTTTAATTTTCTTTAACACCGTCTTTCTTAGGAGTTTGGATATTCATTGCCCCAGTGGGTTGGTAACTGTTTAATTATCCTTGTTTTGCTAATCGGTATTTCCTTTGTATTAAATATTACGTAGTACCCTTTTGCCCCTGTGTGGTTCATTAACGGCCGCACTCAAAATTCACCCATTACGAAATTATTGTCAATATTTAGATTAAATTTGGAAGATTCTTTCTTTAGAAGGCTCTGTTGTACACTTTCCTCCTTCTAACCGGTATTATTTTCCTTCGTTAATGATAGCCTTACTCACAATGAAATTTCATTAGGTATACGCGATCACGGCCAGCTGTATCGCAGTCCAGAAGCTCCGATTAGGAAGGGGGCGGTTACAATGTCCAACGTAAAATGAACATGTTTCATAATAAAAAGATTTTTTGAGACCTGAAGATGACAGCAAAGCCTGTCGAAACCGGCTGCCGTAAGTACAAAAATATTTATGCGATCTAGGTTGTTGAGTGGCTTTATCCATTAGCCTCCTCGTAACTGACTGGTCGAATGGACGTCTGCTGTTTACTTAAATATTTTCAACATTTCGCGCCCCTGTCAGCAACTGCATAAATATTAATTTTAATTTTAAAAACCAACAGCCTTAGTTGCAAAGTTTACCTAGATTTCAGTCGGGATAAGCCAACCTTCTTCAAAATAAAAGTAACTACCGTTTGTCCACAGTGGACATCGACAAGCTAAAACTACAAACCCATAAATTATCGTCAGACTGTAAAACCTTATCTGAAACCGCCTCGGCCCCACTTCACGACCGCGATGCGGCAGCCACGAGTGCTATACTGGAACTGACCGTAGCGTCATGAGGCCCGCCTAGGCGAACACAATACCTTGCAGATTAAAACTGTGTGCCCGACCGAGACTCGAACTCGGGACCTTTGCCTTTCGCGGGCAAGTGCTCTACCAACTGAGCTACCGAAGCACGACTCACGCCCGGTACTCACAGCTTTACTTCTGCCAGTATCTCGTCTCCTACCTTCCAAACTTTACAGAAGCTCTCCTGCGAACCTCGCAGAACTAGCACTCCTGAAAGAAAGGATATAGCGGAGACATGGCTTAGCCACAGCCTGGGGGATGTTTCCAGAATGAGATTTTCACTCTGCAGCGGAGTGTGCGCTGATATGAAACTTCCTGGCAGATTAAAACTGTGTGCCCGACCGAGACTCGAACTCGGGACCTTTGCCTTTCGCGGGCAAGTGCTCTACCAACTGAGCTACCGAAGCACGACTCACGCCCGGTACTCACAGCTTTACTTCTGCCAGTAACTCGTCTCCTACCTTCCAAACTTTACAGAAGCTCTCCTGCGAAACTTGCAGAACTAGCACTCCTGAAAGAAAGGATATAGCGGAGACATGGCTTAGCCACAGCCTGGGGGATGTTTCCAGAATGAGATTTTCACTCTGCAGCGGAGTGTGCGCTGATAGGAAGGTAGGAGACGAGATACTGGCAGAAGTAAAGCTGTGAGTACCGGGCGTGAGTCGTGCTTCGGTAGCTCAGTTGATAGAGCACTTGCCCGCGAAAGGCAAAGGTCCCGAGTTCGAGTCTCGGTCGGGCACACAGTTTTAATCTGCCAGGAAATTTCATATCAGGGCACACTCCGCTGCAGAGTGAAAATCTCATTCTGGAAACATCCCCCAGGCTGTGGCTAAGCCATGTCTCCGCTATATCCTTTCTTTCAGGAGTGCTAGTTCTGCAAGGTTCGCAGGAGAGCTTCTGTAAAGTTTGGAAGGTAGGAGACGAGATACTGGCAGAAGTAAAGCTGTGAGTACCGGGCGTGAGTCGTGCTTCGGTAGCTCAGTTGGTAGAGCACTTGCCCGCGAAAGGCAAAGGTCCCGAGTTCGAGTCTCGGTCGGGCACACAGTTTTAATCTGCCAGGAAGTTTCATATCAGCGCACACTCCGCTGCAGAGTGAAAATCTCATTCACAATACCTTGCGCCTGCGCATAAACTGTGTGATGGGTACTTGTTGGGACAAGACGCGAACCTAACTCCAGACCTTGAATTTACTAGTAAAGTGAAAGGTACAGCTGAGGAAAACGGAGTATATGTTATCCTGTGCAGCACGTACTTAGATCGTCTGTCTTAACATTTATGAAGTATTCGTTGGTCATGATATGAGGAAGACATCACGTGCTTACAACGTATGGCCTGTCTAGGAAAATTTTGTGCTTAAGAACGAAATTAAATCACCTAAAAAGAACTTAGGAGTGGGATGGATAATATAAAGCCAACATCGTCATTATTATGACGATCTAAAAAAATTTTGAGACGTAAATGTTAGGCATTTATTGATTGGCGACTCCATAGTGTCCTGTGCACTACGACCAGTTAATGGGTATACTTGGAAGGAGAGACAGCATTGGTCGTATATTTTTGTTTATTATCGCAAAATCGATTTTCGGTCACTTAGTGACCATCTTCAGTGCTGTAATATATAACTTAAATTAGTAAGGACTGGTGTCAATAAGCTTATGGCGATCACATAGGCATTTGCTTAGCTATGGTTACAAGCCTGAACATCCTATTGACAAATGGTCATGAATGAACTTATGAACAAAATGGCTCTGAGCACTATGGGACTTAACTTCTGAGGTCATCAGTCCCCTAGAACTTAGAACTAATTAAACCTAACTAACCTAAGGACATCACACACATCCATGCCCGAGGCAGGATTCGAACCTGCGACCGTAGCGGTCGCGCTATTCCGGACTGTAGCGCCTAGAACCGCACGGCCACTCCGGCCGGCGAACTTATGAACAAGTCTACATTTAATCTGTAACATCCGGCTATACGGGCCATATAAAATAGATGGTCATTATTCAAGATCAGTATATTTGACCTGAAATGGTACAGAATCAAGTCAAACTAAAATAATGTACGTGCCTGATTGAGCTTCATGACGAAATTATGGTTGTAAGTTACAGAAAACACTAAAGTAGGGGATAATGTGGTGGCAATCGGCTAGTCAATTTGTTTTCATGGGGGTGATCCACACACGTACTGTAGAAACTGGCCGGCCGGTGTGGCCGAGCGGTTCTAGGCGCTTCAGTCTGGGACTGCGCGACCGCTACGGTCGCAGGTTCGAATCCTGCCTCGGGCATAGATGTGTGTGATGTCCTTAGGTTAGTTAGGTTTAAGTAGTTCTAAGTTTTAGGGGACTGATGACCTAAGATGTTAAGTCCCATAGTGCTCAGTGCCATTTGAACCGTTTTGTAAAAACTGTGTGTGGAACACTGCCATCATAATTCGGGCCTGGTGACCAGTGCCATTGAACTTAGGGAATGACAGCGGAATGACTTGGTGAACATCGCTCCGGTGAACACACTACTGTTTACAGTTGTTAAGTCAAGCTGCCGCTGATTTGCTTATACATCAGGAGTAAAACCAGTCTCGGGACTTTCGTGACGAACGATACGTAAACGGGAAAGTAGGGGCCAAAAACTGCACCCTGTCTTACACCCTTTTTATTCCGTGCACTTCTCACTTGGTCTTTCATTTTCTTTGTTCTGTCCTATTTCTCACACACATAGTTCTTCACTTGTCTATCCGATAACTTACTGATAATCTTCGCATAATTTTGAACATCTTGCACTGTTGTAGATAGTCGAACGCTTTCTACAGGTCAACTTTTTTTATTTTTCGTAAGTCTTACTTCGATTAAAACCGAAATATCGAGGAAAGAAGTCGATACCATCCGGATGAATCATGAAATGTCACGGAATACTCGTTACGCCAGGAAGACCTGAAGACACAGACGAGAAGTGTTAATTATAATTTTTGTACTTGCTCGTCGTTGGTCGAGCTGCCGAGACGACATACTGCTGGCAGTTTACGGGCGGCACAGTAGTGTCGTCGCCAGCAGAGCCTTATGTCGCGCATCCGCTGGCCCGCACAGCCCTGGCCGGCGACGGCTGCGTTTAAGCGCAGGAGAAGAGACGCGCCTCCATTAATCCGGCTCCCGCGACCGTTATTAATGCGGCGACGACGTCTGCGTTTTCCGGGCCGCTGACCGAGGAGCAGCCGCGACCCAAATCTGCGCGACTCGGCGAGGGGCAATGCGTTGTTTTCACCCAGCCGAGACAACGCTGTCTGCGCCTCCCGACCTCACACCGCCGCCACCGCCGCTGCTGCTGAAATTTAATTACCTCCGCGGGCAAGAATTTAACTACTTTCCTGCAACCGTAAATATCGCCGGAATTCTCTCGGAGCTGTGTTGCGGTGCTCACAAGATTTCTGTGGCCTCGGGACTCCAGCAAATCACACGCTGCGGTGCACGCACACACACACACACACACACACACACACACACACACACACACACATACACACACACACGCATTCTGCATATACCATAGCCTAACACACACACAGACACACAATATACACCACAGCTTAACACATACAGTCATGACACTCTTTACTTAGTTAATCCTCCACGGATCATTTGTACGGTTAATTCACTTGACATTCCTATCGCAGAACACAAAAAACGGTAATATGTTCCTGTTCCAGCAGACCTCAGCTGCCTCATTCTGCTGTCTTCCCAAACTTTAAAAATCTTCCCAAAAACTTTGGCATTCGAACATATTCGTGCCCTTTTTAACATGCAACTGGCACCTTACTCCCACAAGTTCCCCTAACTCGCTCACACCCACTAGTCCATCGATGTAAGTCACTCATACGCAACCACTGGCTCATGCCCACTCACTCATTCAGCCCAGCTCGTTGTCGTTACATCTTTGTGTCTCTCTGTGTCACTGCTGTCTCACAGCCTCAGTCTCCTTCGTTGTGTCCTATTACTGCTGTCTGTTCTCACTGTCACAGTCTCCTCTCACTATCTGCCTCTTACTCTCTCTTACTGCTACTGTCTCACTCATTCCTTTCCACTGCTACTGTTTCTATTCATTGTCACTATCTTTCTTTTCCTCGCTGACGATGTCATAGACGCTGTCTCTAATTATAACTGCCTCTCACCCTTTTCCTCTTTTTTCTTCTCTTTATTCCTCTTCCACTGGCACTGTCGCCTTCGCTCTTTTCCTAGCACTGTTCTGTCACTGTAAACTTTGTTCCGCAGCCACTGCGCCAGCCAGTGTGGCCGAGCGGTTCTAGGCGCTACAGTCTGGAACCGCGTGACCGCTACGGTCGCAGGTTCGAATCCTGCCTCGGGCATGGATGTGTTTTATGTCCTTAGGTTAGTTAGGTTTAAGTAGTTCTGAGTTCTAGGGGACTGATGACCTAAGAAGTTAAGTCCCATAGTGGTCAGAGCCATTTTGTGACCCACAGACACTGTGTCCCTTTCTCTTACAGTGTCATTGTCTCCTTCGCTCTTTGTAAAGGACAATCAGTGTCTACTGTAGTTCAGTACTTATTATTTTCCGTCACTTTCCCACTACTACTATCTCCTCCTCTCTCGCCATTAAAAAGCACGATTGTGTTCGCATGCCAAATTTTTTGGGAAAAGTCGTGAGTAAGAAAGAATGTGGTATCTCACTTCTCAGTCAGAGTCTTTTAATAACAGCAGTATGATAGCCTCTTTAGTGCTCCGATAGGAGCATTAGTTCGCTGATTCCATTCTTTACTCTGCTACAGAAGGGCATGTCACTCGTATGAACTTTATTGGTCAGCAAGAGTTTAATAGTTTACGTATGTGACAATGAAATAACAGAAATTAATTTTACAACTCACACTGTGTTTTAGGTGTACAAAAGTTTTCGATGTGCTCCAATGCTACGAAATAGGGTCCTTAGAAATCTCCTGACGATAACGGAAACAGTTTACAGAATATTTTTCCTAGTGGCGTCATTTTATGAACTACGTTTTCGCCTCATACTGGATTTCACGCTAGTATTTTACGTGTACAAGTACCTCTGTATCTCGGAAATGGTTAAAGATGTAAACAAAATTTTCAAGGTCACTCAAGATCTGGACGTTGAGAAGATGTCTTAGAAATTATTGCCATTGACTGTGCATAGCCAATCAGCGGCTCGGTTTCGATACGCAAAAAACATGTTCATCTGGTGTTTCTCGGTAACGGATAAAGATATTTGAAAACGGCAAGATGCCACAGTTAGAATTTGAGCAATTTGCTGCAGTTATTTACTATTTAGATTTCGTCTCACGCTGGATTTTACGTACGAATTTTACTTGTAAAACTAGGGTTAAGTAGAACCTCTGTGTCTAGGAAACGGATAAAGATATGCAGAAAATTTTCAAGGGTGTTCGAGACGGGCATCTTGGAAATAAAATGGAAAATTTTTTGCCGTAAGCTGTGCATAGCCGTCTGCTCGGTTGTGGTACCCAAAGACCATGTTTTTCGGATTTTCTGAGGAACCGCCCCTGGACTAAATGGTGCCTCCATAATACGCTGAAGGCGCAACGTAGTCCACATCTAAAGCAAAAGGAAGCTACCGATTTGCTCCGTTTGCGTAAACTGGAGGAAATGTGCGATACTTAAGCACCGGTAACACAATGCTTCTGCTGGGTATATAAATGGTCCCTAGTCCAAGACCACCCAAAACGCTGGACCCTACCATTCTATAACCAATAGAACGCGAGGTATGATGCCCGGAAGAATCCCGTTCCTATGCGCGGCGTTTTGGAACATATAGCTGCCTCTGACCACTTACAAGAATTCTTTGTCCGTTAGATGAGGATCAGTAACTCCTATCCATAACCTTCTACGAATTACGTATATAGATATTGTTCTATTGGACCTGTGTAGTGTAATACGCAGCATGCTTAGTATGCGAGACAGGGAGGTTCGAATGTGCAGGGTGGATTAACTACCGTGGTTGGTGCACCGTCCGGACTGACAGGGGGGCTGCGTCTATTCGTCACCCCCACTTCGTCCAAATTTATAGTGCATTTTGGCCAGAAATCAAACTGGCAGAAGTGCAAGCTCGAAACTGCAACACGTTTATAAAAAACCACGACTGAATTCTCTTTGTAAGATTACCGCGATTGCTGTACCTGTGACACAGTGTCTGAGAATGGAGTGGAAGAACTTTTGTTACACCGCGTGTATTCCGAGAAAAGGCTCAGTAGATTTTATTTATTATTATTTTCATAAGAGGCATGGAAAGGAGAAACAAAGGAAAATTTGGGACCGCAAATAAATTTCCGAGAAAATATTGTATTCACAACGTTCACGAGCACTCTGCAAACAACTGTCGTAGGAGAGACTGTAATTAACGTATACAGAACTTTACATTTCGTTAGTTTCATTTGGAACTTCGAGCACCGTGCGGCAGCTGCACACGAACAATAGGTACCTGCTGCGCGTGAAATCGGCATATTGGGCGTTGGGGAGAACGGCTACGGAGCTTTACGCTTCCCCTGTTTCTACAATAAATATCACCACAGCATGTATAGATCATCAACTGTGAAATAATAAAAGTATTTCATTTTATGTATGACGTTCGCGCTTACTCCTTGCATCCCTTCCCGGAAATTTATTTCCAACCCTTATCTTCGTTTTCCTTTCGTTTTCATGGCTTATATGAAAATGTTAATAAGTTCAATATACTGAGAGTTAATTCGGTTTATTGGCTTCGTAAGAAACGTAAGAATTGAAAATAAACGCGTTTTTACATAGCGAGTCGATACCACGACCCTCAGATTATCGTCCTATGCTCTTTCCGCTGTGATACTATTTATTTGCTGCTTTCGTTCACTCTATCATCTACACTACTGGCCATTAAAATTGCTACACCAAGAAGAAATGCTGATGATAAACGGGTATTCATCTGACAAATATACTAGAACTGACATATGATTACATTTTCACGCAATTTGGGTGCATAGATCCTGAGAAATCAGTACCCAGAACAACCACCTCTGGTCGTAATAACGGCCTTGATACGCCTGGGCATTGAGTCAGAGCTTGGAGGGCGTGTACAGGTACAGCTGCCCATGCAGCTTCAACACGATACCACAGTTCATCAAGAGTAGTGACTGGCGCATTGTGACGAGCCAGTTGCTCCGTCACGATTAACCAGACGTTTTCAGTAGGTGAGAGATCTGGAGAATGTGCTGGACAGGGCAGCAGTCGAACATTTTCTGTATCCAGAAAGACCCGTACGGGACCTGCAATATGCAGTCGTGCATTATTCTGCTGAAATGTAGGGTTTCGTGGGGATCGAATGAAGGGTAGAGCCACGGGTCGCAACACATCTGAAATGTAACGTCCACTGTTCAAAGTGCCGTCAATGCGAACAAGAGGTGACCGAGACGTGTAACCAATGGCACCTCATACAATCACGCCCGGTGATACGCCAGTATGGCGATGAAGAATACACGCTTCCAATGTGCGTTCACCGCGATGTCTCCAAACACGGATGCGACCGTCATGATGTTGTAAACGGAACCTGGATTCATCTGAAAAAATGACGTTTTGCCATTCGTGCACCCAGGTTCGTCGTTGAGTACACCATCGCAGGTGCTCCTGTCTGTGATGCAGCTTCAAGGGTAACCACAGCCATGATCTCCGAGCTAATAGCCCATGCTGCAGCAAACGTCGTTGAACTGTGCGTGCAGATGGTTGTCGTCTTGCAAACGTCTCCAAATGTTGACTCAGGGATCGAGACCTGGCTGCACGATCCGTTACAGCCATGCGGATATGATGTCTGTCATCTCGATTGCTAGTGATACGAGGCTGTTTGGATCCAGCACGGCGTTCCGTATTACCCTCCTGAACCCACCGATTCCGTATTCTGCTAACAGTCATTGGATCTCGACCAACGCGAGCAGCAATGTCACGATACGATAAACCGCAATCGCGATAGGCTACAATCCGAACTTTATCAAAGACGGAAACGTGATGGTGCGCATTTCTCCTCCTTACACGAGGCATCACAACAACGTTTCACCAGGCAACGCCGGTCAACTGCTGTTTGTGTATGAGAAATCGGTTGGAAACTTTCCTCATGTCAGCACGTTGTAGGTGTCGTTACCGGCGCCAACGTTGTGTGAATTCTCTGAAAAGCTAATCATTTGCATATCACAGCATCTTCTTCCGTCGGTTAAATTTCGCGTCTGTAGCACGTCATCTACTTGGTGCAGCAATTTTAATGGCCAGTAGTGTAAACCTTTCACTGCCCAAGTCATCATGGAGCGATGGTAGTAGTAGTAGGAGGAATATTACGGTGCTAAAGGGATGTCCTAATCGGTCTTTCTAACAGGTCTCACGTTAATATTTCCATCAATCTGGATGACTCGCGGTAAAATTAATCGGTGTCTGCTAAGCCCACGATCGCAGAGACTGCTGCGTAACCGAATGTACCGTAGTGCAAACAGGTTAGTCTCCCCACAGGAACTGCAGTAATACCAAAACAAAAAGAAATAATGAAAAAGTGCTTTGATTCTTTGGATTGAACACCTGTCCAATTATTTAAAAAATGAAAACTAAATTTTTATCCAACAAGGTATAACACTTCAATTATATTGCCGGCCGATCACAAAAATAAAATGTACCTGTCTTCTATAAAATATTGGATTTGATATCTGAAACTGTCGAGAATTGAAATGGGGTATAATGGCTTCACCAGTTTCGAAATGGTCTGCTAAACACATTAACATGCGGAAATGACGCCAGAGCTGTTTAGCTATACGTGAACGAAACACCAGTTTCCAGAAATACCGTACTTAAGTTCATATGTTTCTCACGTTGCCTGTAACTTATTCCGCAGATATAAAACCGCTAGAAGTACACGTGGCCACGTGCGCTCTGCGCTTTATCCTCTGTAGCGCTCATGGCAGTTGCTTTGTGATGTGGAAAGCAGAGGGATTAATTACCTGCGTCCGCTCTTGTTCTGCAGTTTTCTGCCATAACGCCCGGCGAACCAACATTTCCGCGATTGATATTGTGTAATAACAAATGATGGACTAGTCTGCCAAAATTCGCGTTTGTTTTTTCAGAACTGTTAACAAAGGCATGACGTATTTCCGACGGATGTTTGACTTTCAGCTGATTGCTTTTAATGCTGTAGCACAGATGGGTTTACGAGTAATGCCAATCAGGAAAAGGGCCCATGCAATGCGTGTGTGTTCTTCAGACCATTTCGTTCATATTGCTGAAAGCAGAAAAAAATCTGCTAGTAACATACGTTAACAAGGTTGTTTATGTCTTACGTTGGAACAATGGCAGGTAAAAGCCCCTTTGAGCCAAAGAGTGTCACATATATTTCTCACGGTAGTCAAAATCATTCGTGTTTCATGCTGTGACCCTTGCAGAAATTGTACACCTATTCAGAAATCTGTATTTTCAATTAAACTTTAGCATCACGAACACCTCAACTGATAATTTAACTGTAATGATTCAGTCGATACACAAACGTAGTAAAAGATGACATTTTCTTTGCAGAGTATTAGAAAGTTTATTTTTCGATACGATCTCAAGTGAACCCAGTGCATTTCCTCGAGAGAGGAATCCAATTCTTCGTATACATTCCTTCTTATTCATTTTTAGAGCCAATGAAACAGAAAAGATGGTTACGTGATATCGTTTCCTGAAAATAGTATTTGTTGAGCAAATATTCCGAAGAGTAATGTGATCACTTATGGCATAGCAGCGGCAGATGCGCGAGACAGCGCTATGCCGTGTTAGAGAATAATTTTTGTTTTATGCGTCTGCCAAATAATTCGATGTTTTGAATGGATGTTATATGGCTCCTGAGGTCATATTCACTACAGTCCTCGTTTATCTGCTGCATACTAAGTACAGAAATTTCACGTGAGCGAAGTTGCTTAATTTATTGGTTCTTTGTCAAAGAGGATCTTCGTATTATTTCGATTTGTCTCTGCCATTGTATATCCCGAAGAACTGCATTTGTGACGCCTTACTTGAACTGTTGAGAAATTCTTATGGAAGATAATATCAAGATTTGCTTTTGCGTACATCGTAGCCTCCGAGTAAATAGCGATTTAAGTGAATGGAACACATTTTGTATGAAGAAAGTTAAGGTACAGCGATGGAATATGTGAACAAAGCAAAATGTGAAATACACTCCTGGAAATTGAAATAAGAACACCGTGAATTCATTGTCCCAGGAAGGGGAAACTTTATTGACACATTCCTGGGGTCAGATACATCACATGATCACACTGACAGAACCACAGGCACATAGACACAGGCAACAGAGCATGCACAATGTCGGCACTAGTACAGTGTATATCCACCTTTCGCAGCAATGCAGGCTGCTATTCTCCCATGGAGACGATCGTAGAGATGCTGGATGTAGTCCTGTGGAACGGCTTGCCATGCCATTTCCACCTGGCGCCTCAGTTGGACCAGCGTTCGTGCTGGACGTGCAGACCGCGTGAGACGACGCTTCATCCAGTCCCAAACATGCTCAATGGGGGACAGATCCGGAGATCTTGCTGGCCAGGGTAGTTGACTTACACCTTCTAGAGCACGTTGGGTGGCACGGGATACATGCGGACGTGCATTGTCCTGTTGGAACAGCAAGTTCCCTTGCCGGTCTAGGAATGGTAGAACGATGGGTTCGATGACGGTTTGGATGTACCGTGCACTGTTCAGTGTCCCCTCGACGATCACCAGTGGTGTACGGCCAGTGTAGGAGATCGCTCCGCACACCATGATGCCGGGTGTTGGCCCTGTGTGCCTCGGTCGTATGCAGTCCTGATTGTGGCGCTCACCTGCACGGCGCCAAACACGCATACGACCATCATTGGCACCAAGGCAGAAGCGACTCTCATCGCTGAAGACGACACGTCTCCATTCGTCCCTCCATTCACGCCTGTCGCGACACCACTGGAGGCGGGCTGCACGATGTTGGGGCGTGAGCGGAAGACGGCCTAACGGTGTGCGGGACCGTAGCCCAGCTTCATGGAGACGGTTGCGAATGGTCCTCGCCGATACCCCAGGAGCAACAGTGTCCCTAATTTGCTGGGAAGTGGCGGTGCGGTCCCCTACGGCACTGCGTAGGATCCTACGGTCTTGGCGTGCGTCGCTGCGGTCCGGTCCCAGGTCGACGGACACGTGCACCTTCCGCCGACCACTGGCGACAACATCGATGTACTGTGGAGACCTCACGCCCCACGTGTTGAGCAATTCGGCGGTACGTCCACCCGGCCTCCCGCATGCCCACTATACGCCCTCGCTCAAAGTCCGTCAACTGCACATACGGTTCACGTCCACGCTGTCGCGGCATGCTACCAGTGTTAAAGACTGCGATGGAGCTCCGTATGCCACGGCAAACTGGCTGACACTGACGGTGGCGGTGCACAAATGCTGCGCAGCTAGCGCCATTCGACGGCCAACACCGCGGTTCCTGGTGTGTCCGCTGTGCCGTGCGTGTGATCATTGCTTGTACAGCCCTCTCGCAGTGTCCGGAGCAAGTATGGTGGGTCTGACACACCGGTGTCAATGTGTTCTTTTTTCCATTTCCAGGAGTGTAATAAATTCCTGAAAGCAGAACGTATGGTAAATCCAGTATAAGGTATGAATTATACAAAGTTAGCCATCATGGATAAACATAAACATCGGTTTAGACCGTTTAACATCCCCTCTGAACATCGTAGCATCAGAATACGTAAAAACATTAAATTTACAAACATCTGAAAAATGAACGTCTGAGTGAGAAAACGTGTCTGTAAGCCACTTGAATACACGGATGGTTAACCTATTAACAGATATCGATCACAATGTGTTCTGACAAAATCAAAAACGGGAACGAATAAATAAAATTTCTCAAGGAAAGTCCGAAGCTAAAATGCAACACAGATTGGACACGGTTGTACATAACTCCAAGAACACCAGAAATTTCGAATAACGCGAGTACAAACAGAATGCTCACTGCTTGCTGCAATCTCACAACGACGCTGAACGTCGGCTGTGTCCGTATCGAATAAAGAAGTGTCTGAATCACTTATCGGTGTGCTGCCCAGGAAGAGAGAGTGCTTTCTGTCAACTATAGTATAAGACGTCCTTCCTAAAAATATGCAGCCAGCCCTCTGATTGGTACAGGTCAAAGCTTTGGCTTCTCCACACCAATTACCAGCGTGCACTGTCACAAAAATTGTACAACTCTCATGGTCAGAGCAGTAGCGGATACATAAGGGGGGCGCATGGGGCGTGCTGGGCGCCCCCCCCCCCAGTTCTCCCCCCCCCCCCCCCCCCCCCCCGCGAGCGTTGCTTGGCTCCGCCCCGGCCAGACAGCCCGCACACTATTCGTTCGTTTCTTTCGTCAGTCGAGTCGACTGAATCGAGTTGTCTAGTCGTTGTACTTTCCTATGTAGCACGCGCGTCCGCGTCATTGTATTTCATACGTTTGTCTGGCACATAGATAGCTAACACATACCTACGACAAAAGTCGCAGCCATATTAGTGATCTCGATACGTTATACGGTCTGGACTTTGTTCGAGAAAAGTCGCGAATATTCTATTGTTTTCTTTTACAGAGAACCTTCGATACATAGCGTTATTAATACGTACTATTCGCCGTGATTCTGATATGCAAGCGTTGTCTGTTCGTCATAGATCTATCCTAATCTGCACACGGTGTTAAAATATTTGCTTGTCTACCTGTATCTATTGCTACAGTAGAAAGAAGTTTTTCAACATTGCGGCCTACAAACACATGGGTGATGTCGTCAATGAAGGAGGATCGACTTAATGGTTTAGCTCTGTTGAACAATCACCCTGACATTGGTTGTTCTGTTGACGATGTAATTAACCAATTTTTCAGGAAGAATAGGCGCATGGAATCCATCGTTTAAGGAAGAGAACCAAACATGTAACTTTTTTATATCATAAGATGGCATTGTCTTGTATATGTGTACAATCAGTCTAAATTAAACTTCCTTAAACATTGCATGTGACTTGATTATTTTTTATTATGGTAAAAGTAAAGGTAGCTCAATATATCTTCAGCGCCCACCCCTTGAGTTTTTTCTGTATCCGGCACTGGGTCAGAGTCGACTAGTTTCGGCTAGTCTGTGGGATGACATGTGACTCACGTGTGGCACGCGGCTGCGCTAATAATGAAAAATGCTTGCAACGTAGCGGCCGTCGTTCGAAGTCCCTTTAAAAATTTTCCAAATCGGTAATGAGAAGATTCTCATGCTGCCTGTTGGTGGCTTGAGCAACTGTTATTTCAAGCTGCTTACTAATACTTTCCTGCCATCATTTAATAGGTGGAGTAATAACTTCCCTAAATTTTTATTTCTTAAAGATTTATTTTACATGTGTATATATTAAAAAAGAGCAGTCGTAATAATTTTTGTGGTATTATGTAAGAACTTTGTATCCACATTTTATAATTCTGTTTGAGAGATTTCCTCTGAAAGTAATTTCACTGTTGATACTATGGTAGTACCTCCCCCCATGAACCATGGACCTTGCCGTTGGTGGGGAGGCTTGCGTGCCTTGTAACACTAACCAAAACGGCCTTGCTGTGCTGGTACTGCGAACGGCTGAAAGCAAGGGGAAACTACAGCCGTAATTTTTCCCGAGGGCATGCAGCTTTACTGTATGATTAAATGATGATGGCGTCCTCTTGGGTAAAATATTCCGGAGGTAAAATAGTCCTCCATTCGGATCTCCGGGCGGGGACTATTCAACACGACGTCGTTATCAGGAGAAAGAAAACTGGCGTTCTACGGATCGGAGGGTGGAATGTCAGATCCCTTAATCGGGCAGGTAGGTTAGAAAATTTAAAAAGGGAAATGGATAGGTTAAAGTTAGATATAGTGGGAATTAGTGAAGTTCGGTGGCAGGAGGAACAAGACTTCTGGTCAGGTGAGTATAGGGTTATAAACACAAAATCAAGTAGGGGTAATGCAGGAGTAGGTTTAATAACGAATAGGAAAATAGGAATGCGGGTAAGCTACTACAAACAGCATAGTGAACGCATTATTGTGGCCAAAATAGATACGAAGCCCACACCTACTACAGTAGTACAAGTTATATGCCAACTAGCTCTGCAGATGACGAAGAAATTGAAGAAATGTATGATGAGATAAAAGAAATTATTCAGATAGTGAAGGGTGACGAAAATTTAATAGTCATGGGTGACTGGAATTCGGTAGTAGGAAAGGGGAGAGAAGGAAACGTAGTAGGTGAATATGGATTGGGGCTAAGAAACGAAAGAGGAAGCCGCCTGGTAGAATTTTGCACAGAGCACAACTTAATCATGGCTAACACTTGGTTCAAGAATCATAAAAGAAGGCTGTATACATGGAAGAAGCCTGGAGATACTGACAGGTTCCTGATAGATTATATAATGGTAAGACAGAGATTTAGGAACCAGGTTTTAAATTGTAAGACATTTCCAGGGGCAGATGTGGACTCTGACCACAATCTATTGGTTATGACCTGTAGATTAAAACTGAAGAAACTGCGAAAAGGTGGGAATTTAAGGAGATGGGACCTGGATAAACTGAAAGAACCAGAGGTTGTAGAGAGTTTCAGGGAGAGCATAAGGGAACAATTGACAGGAATGGGGGAAAGAAATACAGTAGAAAAAGAATGGGTAGCTTTGAGGGATGAAGTAGTGAAGGCAGCAGAGGATCAAGTAGGTAAAAAGACGAGGGCTAGTAGAAATCCTTGGATAACAGAAGAAGTATTGGATTTAATTGATGAAAGGAGAAAATATAAAAATGCAATAAATGAAGCAGGCAAAAAGGAATACAAACGTCTCAAAAATGAGATCGACACGAAGTGCAAAATGGCTAAGCAGGGATGGCTAGAGGACAAATGTAAGGATGTAGAGGCTTATCTCACTAGGGGTAAGATAGATACTGCCTACAGGAAAATTAAAGAGACCTTTGGATATAAGAGAACCACTTGTATGAACATCAAGATCTCAGATGGAAACCCATTTCTAAGCAAAGAAGGGAAAGCAGAAAGGTGGAAGGAGTATATAGAGGGTCTATACAAGGGCGATGTACTTGAGGACAATATTATGGAAATTGTAGAGGATGTAGTTGAAGATGAAATGGGAGATAAGATACTGCGTGAAGAGTTTGACAGAGCACTGAAAGACCTGAGTCGAAACAAGGCCCCTGGAGTAGACAGCGCTCCATTGGAACTACTGACGGCCTTGGGAGAGCCAGTCCTGACAAAACTCTACCATCTGGTGAGCAAGATGTATGAAACAGGCGAAATACCCTCAGACTTCAAGAAGAATATAATAATTCCAATACCAAAGAAAGCAGGTGTTGACAGATGTGAAAATTACCGAAATATCAGTTTAGTAAGTCACAGCTGCAAAATACTAACACGAATTCTTTACAGACGAATGGAAAAACTGATAGAAGCCGACCTCGGGGAATATCAGTTTGGATTCCGTAGAAATGTTGGAACACGTCAGGCAATACTGACCCTACGACTTATCTTAGAAGCTAGATTAAGGAAGGGCAAACCTACGTTTCTAGCATTTGTAAACTTAGAGAAAGCTTTTGACAATGTTAACTGGAATACTCTCTTTCAAAATCTTAAGGTGGCAGCGGTAAAATACAGGGAGCGAAAGGCTATTTACAATTTGTACAGAAAGCAGATGGCAGTTATAAGAGTCGAAGGGTATGAAAGGGAAGCAGTGGTTGGGAAGCGAGTAAGACAGGGTTGTAGCCTCTCCCCGATGTTATTCAATCTGTATATTGAGCAAGCAGTGAAGGAAACAAAAAAAAATCGGAGTAGGTATTAAAATCCATGGAGAAGAAATAAAAACTTTGAGGTTCGCCGATGACATCGTAATTCTGTCAGAGACAGCAAAGGACTTGGAAGAACAGTTGACCGGAATGGATAGTGTCTTGAAAGGAGGATATATGATGAACATCAACAAAAGGAAAACGAGGATAATGGAAAGTAATCGAATAAGTCGAGTGATGCTGAGGGAATTAGATTAGGAAATGAGACACTTAAAGTAGTAAAGGAGTTTTGCTATTTGGGGAGCAAAATATCTGATGATGGTCGAAGTAGAGAGGATATAAAATTTAGACTGGCAATGGCAAGGAAAGCGTTTCTGAAGAAGAGAAATTTGTTAACATCGAGTATAGATTTAAGTGTCAGGATGTCATTTCTGAAAGTATTTGTATGGAGTGTAGCCATGTATGGAAGTGAAACATGGACGGTAAATAGTTAGGACAAGAAGAGAATAGAAGCTTTCGAAATGTGGTGCTTCTTTATCTCCCAGTACTTACTGCAACCTACATCCTTCTGAATCTGCTTAGTGTATTCATCTCTTGGTCTCCCTCTACGATTTTTACCCTCCATGCTGCCCTCCAATGCTAAATCTGTGGTCCCTTGATGCCTCAGAACATGTTCTACCAACCGGTCCCTTCTTTTTGTCAAGTTGTGCCACAATCTCCTCTTCTCCCCAATCCTATTCTGTACCTACTCATTAGTTATGTGATCTACCCATTTAGTTATGTGATCTACCCATCTAATCTTCAGCATTCTTCTGTAGCACCACATTTCGAAAGCTTCTATTCTCTTCTTGTCCAGACTATGTATCGTCCATGTTTCACTTCCATACATGGCTACACTCCATACAAATACTTTCAGAAACGACTTCCTGACGCTTAAATCAATACTCGATGTTAACAAATTTCTCTTCTTCAGAAACGCTTTCCTTGCCATTGCCAGTCTCCATTTTATACCCTCTCTACTTCGACCATCATCAGTTATTTTGCTCCCTAAATAGCAAAACTCCTTTACTACTTTAAGTGTCTCATTTCCTAATCTAATTCCCATCAGCATCACCGACTTAATTCGACTACACTCCATTATCCTCGTTTTGCTCTTGTTGATGTTCATCTTATATCCTCCTTAATCTAACATTGCCAAATCCGATTAACCATGCTGACCCTGCGTACCTGCGGGGCAAAGAAAGTCTTCGTACGTATTGGCTCGTATGAAGGACAGACACACGAAATACGAGACAGTGCTACCAAGTAGAATTGTCGTAGTGTTATACAAAACGAAATTACGCCAACTATGATATGTTGACTGATCTACATGGACTGCTATTGAAATGCAGGGTGTATCATAGGAACTTTTATTCTGTGTTCAGTACATCGAAGAAGAAGTTTGTGCACACAGGAATGTGCAACATATGCGTAGTGTCAGTAATATTTATGATGAGGTTCTCTGAATCAGAAAACTATTTTGGTTATTAAATGTGAATTGTGTTCAAAAGTGATTTTGTATCACACTACATTAATTGAGCTTTGACTTGGCATTATTTTCAAGCATTACTGAGTGGAGATCTTGAACCTACGGCTGCTGTTGCAGTTCTACCACTTGCAGTACTCAAGGACGGTAAAAGGTTTAAGGGCAGTAACATAAAGCAGTTTTCGTAATTATTGTTGCGACGAACGTCTCCGGGATAAAGGAACGTTGACTTATAACTAAAATAGTGCTCCTCGAGCAACAGTGTTTTAACTGCCCAACTGCGTTTTATTGACCTGTTAGATTACAAAAGCGACTAATTAATTTTCTACTTGTTAAAAATGTGTTACTAAATTGTATTGATGTTACTGTGTTTACATTACTGCTGCCGCACAGTAGAATAATTTTGTTGTACATGTTTAAATTTGTTAAAGTTCGACTAGGCGAGATCAGAACGGACAAAACACTAGGTCTCAGCCGGTGTGCCAGTCAGAATGTCAACGAGACGCACTGGCAATGTAGTGGAAATCAGGGCGTAAAGCAAGCATTGCCATACAACCTCCGAGCGAGGAAAAGAAAGATGGATACATCCCAGTGATAGTTAACAACTTAAAGAAAATTGACACTTCGTAACTTCAGCCCCAGAGTGCCACCGCAAAGTCAAATACGGAGGTCTACGACCCAGAATAATGCCTCGATAGGGAGCTTTCATAATTTCATGGACATTTGTCTAGTATTTGGATGTCATTAACGCGTAAGCGCCATCGTACTGTTCGAAATTATAAGCACGCACTGTCATCAGAGATGCTGTGTCGCCTGGAGGTTTGCTTGGACCATCTTTGCTTTCCAAGATGCGCGGGAGATGAGGCGCATAGTTAATCGTGAGACAATGGGACACAGTAGTTCTATGCTGACTTTACATAAGCTTACAGATAGTTCACACTGCCAGCAGCAAACCTCTTAATGAATAACAACCATATCAGAATTTTATACGTGGTTGCACGTTCAGAGACCGTTTCTAGGTTACAATTGCAAGAAATAAGCCCTCGGTCACTATTAACCTGGTTTCGACACTACTAGGAGTGCCTTCATCAGAAGTGAAAACGGTTAAAGTGGCCTCAATTCTGATGAAGGCACTCCTAGTAGTGTCGAAACCAGGTTAATTCAGTCTAAAAATAGTGACCGAGGGCTTATTTCTTGCAATTGTGACAACCATATATTTTTATTAAGATAAGTTTCAGGCTGATTGCCACAGCGCGGGTAGGAACCGTGACAGGACAGATAAAGGACAAATGTATTCATACATACACCCAGAGAAACCCCGCCATATGCTCAGGCTTGGCCCTTTAAACAACGAGGCTTTAGAATCTCAAAGACACGTTCAGTTGTGCTGTCATTCTGTGCGTGTCACTAGAAACACAGAGAACAACTGTCTATTGAGTTTGAGTAAAACCATGACACGCTGATAGGCAGTGGTCTGCTTGCTTGCCGACTGCAACACCGAGATGGAGCGAACCTGGTGAACATCACAGCTGTGGTCTGCTCCTGCTGGTCTTCCTGCTGGAACATCATGGAGGAGGAGAAGACTGATGTGCGCCCAGCCCTTGTCCATTAAGAGACGTCATGGATGATTTCCAAGCTGTCTTTTCTTCACCAACCAGGCTTGACGTGTTCGTGCTGCAGACTTGAGAAATTGCGGGGCGTTCTCACTTCTCATTCGGTGTTATGCCACTTCATGCTCTTACGGAAGATGATCTTTATTACGATTTGACTTCATACATCATGATGAAATGGTGGGCAACAGTTGTGTGCTCTAGGGAAGGAATAACGGTAAACTTTAGCTGCGTTCAAAGGAATAGGGTGCCAATTCAAACGAGTGCAATAAATGCACGGGGACTGTGGGCCAAGGGAACCGCGTTTCTTTCTGCGCAACCTGGGTGGAAACATTTCCGGACCGCTGGGTTCTGCAGTCCCATTGTGCAAACATGTTGCTTGGCGCCAGTCGGTCGGCTTCCGGGTCCAGGGAGACCGACTAGCGCCGAGAAGTCGCCACTGCAATGGTCATCACATTGTAAATCGGCAATAAAGCAGACGATGGGCCCTTGTTATGTAGGAAGCTGACGAAACAACTGTGAGCGTTCTGTGAATTTCCGTGGGACAGGTCACTGGCGGCCAGATGTCCATACTCTGTTACGAGACATATTTGTGAAAGCACGAGACTTTTAGCAAGTTTATGGCTGTTCTTTGGAAACTTCGAGATGGACGCAGCAGGGGAGATAACAAGCTTTTTATGGAGGGCTGTGGTTCCATCCTGGACATGTTGTTAGCAAAAGACATGTTGTAAATGTGTGGGAAAGAGGCTGCGAAGCTGAATCTTTTCTTTCTTTATTCCCAATTAACTTTAAAGTCTTCGAATGCCGTGCTCCAGCTCCTTATATGTTTGTGCCAAAGTGGCGGAAGTCTAAGATGTAAATGTGCTTTGCTACCGAGATAACGAGGAAGTGGACAGAAAGAGAAGAAATCACTCTTGTACTGGAGCTTCGTTAGTAAACAACTGCAGGTCTCTACCAAAATGGTGAGACTTGTGTCCTTTGCTGGTGTGGCACTTAGAGCCTGTGCCAGACACCTTCTGAACCATCTGATACTAGCATCACGCACACAACGAGTGATGCGTGGGTGTACTTATTTGTCTTGAGTTAGCCGTCTAAATTTTTGACATATTCCGTCACGCACAGCCGTGTCACGGAGTCAAATTGGTTTGGCAGACCAGCAAATGGGTCCACCTGCACATTGAATCCACTGGGGTTCCAGAGGCTCATGGGGAAGTACCTGCATTCCGAATTAACCTAACCCGATACCACGTACTTGCATTTTTCGGGTGCACGCCATAATAACAGATTGCCGCCGTCCATGACTTCAGTCGCCGAACGCGTCGTGGCGTGGCGCCCTGACCAGCAGAAGAGTGAAGCAACCACTGCTACGCCGTAGGGCTCTGATAGATGTTTCTCAGCACCTTGTTCTTTTGAACCAGATTTTGTGCCATACCCCGGATTCACGGGTACGAAGTCAGATAGAGCGGTTAGTGTTCTGGTTAGTGTCGTGTGTCGATCCGCAGCTGATCACTTTGTCCACCATACACACCATATTAGTGAAATCGTTTGTGAAATGAAAATGTTTGTGTGACGTTTCTTTAGTCATTTTTTTTGTCTTCTGATGTAAGAAAGAATACATCTATTGTCATTTAGATCACAACTTCTCCTTGTGTCCTGATTAACATTACCTTGCCATTTTTATTAAAGTCCTCGCCGACTCGTGCGTATCTGCTGCACTCCTTGGCGATCCTTGGTGGATGACCAGGACCTAGTCTTCACGACAACAGGTATCCTGGACCACATTCAGCTGTCCGCACCTGATCACGTGATGACTTGCTAACGGAGTGTTGAGGTAGGAGGCTCACTGTCCGCAGAATATCTGGGCACGTGAAGCCTTCTTGTTCCCATGCTGCCTCCAGCCATGCTGGCTCACTGTCGTGCAGAGACGACTTCATGTCTTGCTAACAACGTGTGAGCACCTTTTCAAAGCAAGCGCTTACTTCCGGCCTCTGTCCACCTCCCTGTGGAGGCTCTTTATGGCAATGTAAACTCAATACGAGAGTAAAATGCTACTGCTGACGCTACTGTGTTACTGACACCTCCATCCTAACGCCTCCACCCTTGCCGGCACACTGACCTGTGGGCCGAGTTCACGTCTTGTTGACGAGGTATCAGCCCTGCTTCACAACACGCACTTACGCTTCGCCGCTGACTACGTCCTTGAAGATCCATTATAACTCTGTAAACTCAGTGCAAGAAATAAAAGTTAAAGCAGATTCCACTGTGTCATTGACGCCTCCGAGCATAAACTGGACCACTCACGCAGACAAACTGGACAAAAAACTGGTAGAGGGACCCCTTGCACTATTTAAGGGCACTGTTTGGCTTTACTAGATATACAGGGAGCGATACCGCACAATAAACCTAGTTTCCGTGAGGGCAGTGGCGGGTCAGAACTAAGCTGTTTTAGCTTCCCTGTTAAAATCAATGAATTGCAAATGAAAATGTCTCTGAGCACTATGGGACTCAACATCTGAGGTCATCAGTCCCCTAGAACTTAGAACTACTTAATCCTAACTAACCTAAGGACTTCACACACATCCATGTCCGAGGCAGGATTCGAACCTGCGGCCGTAGCGGTTGCGCGGTTCCACACTGAAGCGCCTAGAACCGCTCGGCCACACTGGCCGACATCAATGAATGAATGAATGAATCAATCAATCACGTACACTCTGTGCCAGGCGTCTTGCTCATAACGTGACACCAGCTCTCCGGACGATAAAAGTAACTGTACAAGATAAGCAGTGGTAAATTCGATAGTACTTTTCAGGAGACACAGTTGTTTTACTTCCAAAAGAATAGTGTATGATATTACCATCACAGTGATTCTCACTAGAAACTCTTTTAGAAACAGTAAGATACCTTACGGAAGTGTTTCTCTATTTTGTATGTATTTTCATGTGTGCATGCATCAATTGGAGGGTATAAATAGTTATTGCTAAGCACTCCCCTAGAAATGTGTTTTCACCACAAAGGTAAAGACGTTCTGATTCTTTCAAAACTGTTATTTACAATCAATGGGGTATATTTATTTAAAGATCACACCTCACTTAGCAAAAATAAATACACTGCTGGCCACCGTAAATGCAACACCCTGAAGGAAGCATCCGAATCGAGTGAAATTTACACCATGAGCGTGCAGCGATGAGATATGCAACTGATTAGAATTTCAGCGCAGACGCACATCACGCGCGCCTGTGGCGCCACCTCATAGCGCCATTTAAGACTTGGCGATTTCGACGAGTGTACGTTCGGCACGTGTGTTTACCTTGTGGTTGTTTCACAAGACGATCAGTTATGCCTCGTAGACAACAGCGAACATCTTTTGATCAAGTATCCGAGTTCGACAGAGGAAGGATAGTGGCTTACCGAGATTGTGGATTATCATACTGAGAAATCGCTAGTCGTGTTGGACGAAACCAATCAACTGTAATGCGGATATGTGACCGTTGGATGCAGGAGGGTACGACGGACCGACGTGTTCGATCGCATTCACCTCGGTGCACCACTGCACGTGCTGATAGGCAAACTGTGCGCATGGCAGTGACGGATCGCTCAGTGACATCCCGGACCATAGCATATCACATTGCGTCTGTAACGCATCATCCAGTGTCTGCGCGTACCATTCGACGCCGTTTACAGCAGAGTGGCCTGTCCGCAAGACGTCCATTGCTTCGTCTAGCATTGACGCAGAACCACAGACGTCTCCGTCGCCAATGGTGTGATGACAGACGGATGTGGACGGCAGAATGGAATGACGTTGTCTTTACCGACGAGGCACGCTTCTGTCTGCAGCACCACGATGGTCGGATTCGAGTGTGGAGACACCGTGGAGAGAGGATGCTGGACAGCTGCATTATGCACCGCCACACTGGTCTTGCACCGGGTATTATGGTATGGGGCGGTATTGGATATTACTCTCGCACGCCTCTAGTACGCATTGCCGGTACTTTAAATAGCCGGCGCTATATATCCGAGGTGCTGGAGCCAGTTGTCCTTCCTTACCTTCAGGGCACGGCCACAGCCATATTTCAACAGGATAATGCGCGACCACACGTGGCACGCATTGTCCAAAGGTTCTTCGTCAATAACCAGATTGAATTGCTTCCCTGGCCGGCTCGCTCTCCGGATCTTTCGCCGATAGAAAACATGTCGTCCATGGTTGCTCAACGAGTGACCCAGATTACATCCCCAGCTGCCACACCAGATGATCTTTGGCAACGTGTGGAAGCTGCTTGGGCTGCTGTACCCCAGGAACACATCCAACGTCTCTTTGACTCAATGCCGAGACGTGTGGCAGCGGTGATCTCCAACAATGGCGGCTACTCTGGCTACTGATTCTGGCAGGAACCACATGTCACAGACGCCTGTAAACGTAATCATTTGATACTTGGTCAACGTGTTATCTGCAAAATAAATTTTGTTGTGCTACCGCTTGTCTTTCTTGGTGTTGCATTTACGGTGGCCAGCAGTGTAGTTATCTGAGAATATGGTGTAGAAACTGTGACGACATTTAACGGAAGTTTACCCCATAGAATAGCAATTATAATACGAGGGTTGTCCAGAAAGTAAATCCAAATCGGTCGCGAAATGGAAACCACAGTCAAAACCACAAACGTTTTATTTGCAACAGTTAGGTACACCTTCCACCTACTTCTCTACACAGTCGCCGCTCCAACTTCGAGTGTTGTCGTAGTGTTGTATCAACTTTCCAATATCCTCGTCGTAGAAAGCAGCCGCCTGTGCTTTCGGCCAGTTATCTGCACTGGTCTGCAGCTCGTTGTCTGTGGAAAAATGTCTTCGTAGCCAGCGGCTCTTGTGAGCAGAGATGAGTATTGTGGGTGATCAAACACTTCTCATCGAAAACGCTGCAGGAGCGTCTTCATTGCCCCTGCAGTGTTAAATGCAGGGGAATGAGCAGATAGATGGAAAGAGTACATTGAAGGCCCCTATGAGAGGGAAGACCTGTCATGTGGTTGAAGAAGAAACAGGAGTCGATAGGGAACATATAGGGGATCCAGTATCAGAATCAGAATTTAACAGAGCGCTGGAATTCTAAAATCATTGGGGGAATTGGCAACAAAACGGCTTTTCAGGCTGGTGTGTAGAATGAATGTGTCTGGTGATGTATCATGTGACTTTCGGAAAAATATCGAAACCGACGTGCAAAGAATGCAAGAGCTTACAGGTACGAGAAATATCGCACAATCAGCTTAACAGCCCGTGCATACAATTTGCTGACAAGAATAATGTACAGAAGAATGGAAAAGAAAACTGAGAATCTGTTGGATGAAGATCAGTTTGGCTTCAGGAAAGGCAAAGGTGAGAGACAGGCAGTTCTGATGTTTCGGTTCGTAGTGAAAGAAAGACTAAAGAAGAAACAAGACACGTTCACAGATTTGTCGACCTGGAAAAAGGGTTTGGCAATGTAAAATGGCGAAAGATTGTTGAAATTCTGAGGACAAGAAGAATAAGCTATAAGGAGAGGAGGGTAATATACAATATGCACAAGAGCCAAGAGGGAATAATAAAATGGAACGAAGTGCTCGGATTAAAAAGATTGTCAGACACGGGTGTAGTCTTTCTGTTCAATCTACACAACGAAGAAGCAATGATGGAAATACGAGAAGGGTTCAAGAGTGAAACTAAAATTCAAGTGAAAGGGTATCAATGATACGATTCGCTGGTATCTTTGCTAACCTCAGTGTAAAAGAAGAAGATTTACATGATCTGTTGAATGAAATGAACAGTCTGCTAAGTACGTAATATAGATTGGGAGTAAATCGAAGAAAGACGGGAGTAATAAGAAGCAGCAGGAATGAGACCAGCGAGAAGCTTAACCTTAGGAGTGATGGTCACGATGATATTAAGGGATCCTGCTGCCTAGGCAGTAAAATAACCAATGACGGACGGAGCAAGGAGGACATCAAAAGCTGACTAGCACAGGTAAAAAGGGCATACCAGGCCAAGAGAAGTATACTAGTATCAAACATAGGCCTTAATCTGAGGAAGAAATTTCTGAGAATGTACTTTTGGAGCACAGTATTGTATGGTAGTGAACACGGACTGTGGGAAAACCGGAACAGAAGAGAATCGAAGCATTTGAAATGTGATGCTATAGACGAATGTCGAAAATTATGTGGACTCCTAATGTAGGAATGAGGAGCTCCTGTGCAGAATCGGAGAGGAAAGGAATGTTTGTCAAAGAGTGATAAGATGAAGGGACAGGATGATAGGACATCTGTTAAGATATCAGGCAATACCTTCCATAGTACTAGAGGGAGCTGTTCAGGGTAAAAACTTTAGAGGAAGACAGATATAGGAATACGTCCAGCGGATAATTGAGAACATAAGTTGCAAGTGCCACTCTGAGATGAAGAGGTTGGCACAGGAGAGGAAGTGGTGGCGGGCCGCGTAAAACCAATTAGAAGACTGAAGACATTGAACTAAAATATTATTGTCTTTATTGTGTGTTTCTACTGCGTCAGTGTAATAATCCAAATAAATTTTGCTCATAACCACAGGGTTTAACTGCACTTGGTCCAAAATAAAATGCTCCCGTAACACTTCCATCTGATGACGGGCCAACAGTGGCTCTAAAACTTGTTGATGGTACAAATAAACGTATCTAAAATCCAAAAGAGCCACTGTCTGGATATTAATATCCAAATAAATCGCCAGATAAAAATAGTGTTGTATAATGGTATAAAATCTATGTTTATTGTTAAATTAAATGGGTTAGGAACAAATATTAAACATGTTAGCACGTCTAAGTGCAGTAGAGCCCCATTAGGGGCTAAAGTTTGTCTTAGGGGTGTGACAGTCTGTAGTGTGGAGGGTGGAAGAGAGCGGCGAGGGAAGGTAGAAGAACTCCCTTCCTTCATATATCTGCAAAACGGAAGAGCGAGCAGGCGATTCCCTACTCTAGATACATTACCTCACAAGAAGCAGCTGCAGAGTGTTTATCCGACACTCCACAGCGCGCCTTATGAATCACTTGCGATGCACTGCGTGGACATGTGTGGGGGGTATTTATTTTCCACAAAGTGCTTTAACGTCACATAGAATACAGATATAAGCTACTAATAATGTCAACGAAAGAAATTCATATGGACGGAATCTACGTAAATCTCTGCACACTGTTCTATACTGTCAGGGGCGAAATAGATTCTGTCATCCCGAAAGGCAGCTGCATCATACTTCCGGGAAAGTCAACTTCCGCCACCAAGAATGCTGGTCGTTTTTCAGTTTACAGACAGACTGTACGTCCCCAGCACTTCCTGTCCAGTTCTTGTATGTGGATAGACAAAATAACTTCACAGAGCTCGTGTTTATATGGTGGAGCTATTTCTAACTTTCTTGTAATGTGAGTTCTTATTTGCTTGCATTTACATCCACCACACCCTACCTTCTGTTACGCCACCAGAACACAATTTAGCACTTAATACGGCTCCACTGCATTTAGACTTGGTAGACACATTTAATATTTGTTCTTAACCCATTTCATTTAACTATAAACATTAATTTCATGCCATTAAACCACTATTTTTCATATTATGACCTGAAACGCGGAAGTATTAGTTCCGGAGAAAAAAGGAGCAGTACCTTTTTGTAGAAAATTTAATGTAATTTAATTTTCTGCTGAGAAACATTTTCACTAGTAGCCTCGGTTTTCAGGTTATTCAAGATACACAAACACGTATCATATTTAAATGTGCGCCATCCGCCTACCTACCGCCCTTCTCTCTCTCTCTCTCTCTCTCTCTCTCTCTCTCTCTCACACACACACACACACACACACTCACCCCACCAGACGGGATTTTTAGTATGTTGTTCACGGTACTCCCTCTTACCACTGTATGAAAATTTGCGACTACACGAATTTTGTCCTCTAATTTTCCTTCGTTTACTGGCCTACAAGAAGCACTTTGCACCACGTCACGGAAGCCCCGAAGCACGGGCGAAAGTTACGGTTGAAACTTCATACAAAGGGAAAATTTTCAAGTGCAAATAATGTCCATGGTACTGTTAGAAGTTTCTCTTACGCGATCCGTAACAACGAATACTGTTATGCACTGCGAGCAGTAACGAAAAACATCTTCTGTACAAAAGCAAGCAGTCGATAAGCGTGCTCAGAGACGAACTAACGATTTTCTCAGTGGTTCAGAGCAGAGAAGGGTAAGATTCTGTTACACGACAGTCGTTGAAAGAGTTTCAACAAACTGACAGCACATTACGTTGAAAGAGCGCAGATAGACCACCATTTCTGGCGCCATACTGAGAAAAAAATACACGAGGCATTTATCCTCGCCCAACGAGAACTATGCAGCATGCTACTAGAGAGCTCCTTATTGAAAAGTCAGGAACCCTCAGTAAAGACAAAAAGCAATAACATCCAAATTATATTTAGTTGAGGTGTTCGAAGAAATCAGACTATGTAAACAAAAACAGGTTAAGTTAGTGGCTAATACTTTAACTAGAATGGATGATAAGCTGTTTCTTATTTGCAGTGATTAAATAACATTCATTCGTCGCTGGAGAAGCCACATTTTCTGAATTTTGGGCTCCGAGAATCAATGGGTTGTTCGAAGTAACATCTGGAATTTACACGTGTGGTCCCCTTGCGTGTGTGACCGAATAACTGAATCACTGTTTCTCATTAGAGACAAGCGAAAGGCAGCTGGTTTACACCATATTCTGATACTGAATGCAGTGCACGAACTACGAGAAATTCCGACAAAGTTAGTACAAAAATTGCTAGGAGAGCCGCTGCAAAGAATGTTAATTTTTAAGGTTTTATCTTCAGTTGCCGTGGAATCAAGAAATTCGTGAGTGGGATTGAAATTGAGAATATTAACAGGTGTTCTCATATCTTTTGCAGTTCTGCAATGAGAAATTATTACTGTAGTTCGTGCATTATACTGAACTGCATCACTTTTGAATCTTTACTGTTTAGTACAAGAACTATCTGTTAACGTTTTGCGCTGTAAACGTAATTTTTTTACGTTTTAAAATTTTATTTGCATAACAGCTATAATTTCGTACAGTCTACTCTAATTGCGAAAGAAAATGTTCTTGCGACAATCTGCGACAGGCAGTGTTTATTCTCGAGCAATGAATTCATAACGTTTGAGTTAAAAAGTGTGTCGTGACCCGCCTTCTACGCTTGAAGCGAAGGTGTTCGGAATATTCAACAGCAATAGAGAGTTTTTTAAACCTTGTCAAGGAACAAGAGTGGCAGGATGTTTATAGTGCCGATAACATAGATGATAAATATAATGTTTTCCTTAAGACATTTCTCATGCTCTTTGAGAGTTGCTTTCCATTAGAACGTTCTAAACGGGGTACTAGCAGTAATAGGCAACACGTGTGGCTGACTAGTGGGATAATGATATCTTGCAGAAAAAAGCTGGAATCATATCAAAATGTTAGAAGTAGTCACAATAAAGCTACAGTAGCCCATTACAAACAGTATTGTAAGGTTCTTAAAAAAGTTATTAGGAAGGCAAAGTGTATGTGGTACGCAAATAGAATAGCTAATTCACAGCATAAAATTAAAACCATATCGTTAGTTGTGAAGGAATTGTCTGGTCAGCAGCACAAGGTCGACGATATAAAGTCAATTCTTAGTAAAAATATTTCTGTGACTGATGAATCAGATATATGTACAGTATTTAACAATCATTTTCTGAGCATTGCTGGTGAACTAAACAAAATTTTAATTTCTACAGGGAATCATATAAGTTTCTTGACAAATGCCTTTCAGAGAATGATGTCTGAAATACTTCTCTGTGATACAGGCAAGGGGGAGACTGAGTCAATAATTAAATCACTGAAGACTAAAGACTCTCATGGATATGATGGGGTGCCTAGCAGAATATTGAGATATTGCGCTGCACATATTAGCCCTGTATTTAGCCATATTTGTAATTTTTCCTTTAGGAATGGTCAGTTTCCTGAACGACTACTCAGTCGCATTATAAAAAGGGAGGAAGAGATAATGTAGACAATTTTAGACCCATTTCTATACCATCAGTGTTTGCAAAAGTTGCTGAAAAGGCTGTGTATGTAAGGATAATTGATCATTTTCTATCACACGATTAGCTATTAAATGTAAAGTTCGGCCTTAGAAGTTTAACAACTGAAAATACTGTATTCTCTTTTCTCAGTGAGGTACTCCATGGGTTAAACAAAAGGTTTCGAACGCTAGGCATATTTTTTGATTTAACTAAGGCATTTGTCTGTGTTGGACCATTACGGAATACGGGGAGTAGCTCACAATTGGTTCACCTCTTACTATAGCATATAGCAACTGACGGCAAAAGGTTATTATTCACAATGTTGAGAATGGCTGTGATGTGGTGATGTGGGGTCTGAGTGGGGTACGGTCAAGTGTGAAAGGGGGGGGGGGGTTGCCTCATGGATCAGTCTTGTGGCGACTTCTGTTCCTTATTTATATAAATGATATGCCCTCTAGTATTACTGGTAACTCTAAAATATTTCTTTTTACTGATGACACTAGCTTGGTAGTAAATGATCTACATCTACATCTACATAATTACTCTGAAATTCACATTTAAGTGCTTGGCAGAGGGTTCATCGAACCACAATCATAGTATCTCCCTACCGTTCCACTCCCAAACAGCGCGCGGGAAAACGAACACCTAAACCTTTCTGTTCGAGCTCTGATTTCTCTTATTTCATTTTGCTGATCATTACTACCTATGCAGGTTGGGCCCAACAAAATATTTTCGCATTCGGAAGAGAAAGGTGGTGACTGAAATTTCGTAAATAGATCTCGCCGCCATGAAAAACGTCGTTGCTTTAATGACTTCCATCCCAACTCGCGTATCATATCTGCCACACTCACTCCCCTATTACGTGATGATACAAAACGAGCTGCCCTTTTTTGCACCCTTTCGATGTCCTCCGTCAATCCCACCTGGTAAGGATCCCACACCGCGCAGCAATATTCTAACAGAGGACGAACGAGTGTAGTGTAAGCTGTCTCTTTAGTGGACTTGTTGCATCTTCTAAGTGTCCTGCCAATGAAACACAACCTTTGGCTCGCCTTCCCCACAATATTATCTATGTGGTCTTTCCAACTGAAGTTGTTCGTAATTTTAACACCCAGGTACTTAGTTAAATTGACAGCCTTGAGAATTGCACTATTTATTGAGTAATCGAATTCCAACGGATTTCTTTTGGAACTCATGTGGATCACCTCACACTTTTCGTTATTTAGCGTCAACTGCCACCTGCCACACCATACAGCAATCTTTTCTAAATCGCTTTGCAACTGATACTGGTCTTTGGATGACCTTACTAGATGGTAAATTACAGCATCATCTGCGAACAACCTAAGAGAACTGCTCAGATTGTCACCCAGGTCATTTATATAGATCAGGAACAGCAGAGGTCCCAGGACGCTTCCCTGGGGAACACCTGATATCACTTCAGTTTTACTCAATGATTTGCCGTCTATTACTACGAACTGCGACCTTCCTGACAGGAAATCACGAATCCAGTCGCACAACTGAGACGATACCCCATAAGCCCGCAGCTTGATTAGAAGTCGCTTGTGAGGAACGGTGTCAAAAGCTTTCCGGAAATCTAGAAATGCGGAATCAACTTGAGATCCCCTGTCAATAGCGGCCATTACTTCGTGCGAATAAATAGCTAGCTGCGTTGCACAAGAACGATGTTTTCTGAAACCATGCTGATTACGTATCAATAGATCGTTCCCTTCGAGGTGATTCATAATGTTTGAATACAGTATATGCTCCAAAACCCTACTGCAAACCGACGTCAATGATATAGGTCTGTAGTTCGATGGATTACTCCTACTACCCTTCTCAAACACTGGTGCGACCTGCGCAATTTTCCAATCTGTAGGTACAGATCTATCGGTGAGCGAGCGGTTGTATATGATGTTGTGTGCAACGTTGGCTCGGTTTCAAATTGTGCAGTTCATGATCTAAGTTCATGGCTTGTAGAAAATAAACTAGCGCTAAATTAGAGTAAGATTCATTTTTTAGTTTCTGGTACACAATTCAACAAAACCTGACGTTTTAATTTCACAGAATGGTCATATGATTACTGAAACTGAACTGTTCAAATTTCTAGGTGTTCAGGTAGACAGTAAACTTTCGTGGAAAGCCCACGTTCCGGATCTTGTTCAAAGACTTAAAAAATGGCTCTGAGCACTATGGGACTTAACATCTGTGGTCATCAGTCCCCTAGAACTTAGAACTACTTAAACCTAACTAACCTAAGGACATGACACACATCCATGCCCGAGGCAGGATTCGAACCTGCGACCGTAGCAGTTCAAAGACTTACTGCTGCCGTTTTTACTATTCGAACGGTGTCTGAGTGATCGTTCGGCACGAAAATTAATCTACTTTTATTATTTTCATTCGCTTATTTCTTATGGTATTATATTTAGGAGTAACTCGTCCAGTTCTAAAAGGGTAATTTTTGCTCAGAAACGGGCGGTTCGGGCTGTAAGTGATGTAAGTCTACGAACGCCTTGTCGGCACCTGTTCACGAATCTGGGTATTTTGACATTGGCCTCTCAATATATATACACTCCTGGAAATGGAAAAAAGAACACATTGACACCGGTGTGTCAGACCCACCATACTTGCTCCGGACACTGCGAGAGGGCTGTACAAGCAATGATCACACGCACGGCACAGCGGACACCCCAGGAACCGCGGTGTTGGCCGTCGAATGGCGCTAGCTGCACAGCATTTGTGCACCGCCGCCGTCAGTGTCAGCCAGTTTGCCGTGGCATACGGAGCTCCCTCGCAGTCTTTAACACTGGTAGCATGCCGCGACAGCGTGGACGTGAACCGTATGTGCAGTTGACGGACTTTGAGCGAGGGCGTATAGTGGGCATGCGGGAGGCCAGGTGGACGTACCGCCGAATTGCTCTACACGTGGGGCGTGAGGTCTCCACAGTACATCGATGTTGTCGCCAGTGGTCGGCGGAAGGTGCACGTTCCCGTCGACCTGGGACCGGACCGCAGCGACGCACGGATGCACGCCAAGACCGTAGGATCCTACGCAGTGCCGTAGGGGACCGCACCGCCACTTCCCAGCAAATTAGGGACACTGTTGCTCCTGGGGTATCGGCGAGGACCATTCGCAACCGTCTCCATGAAGCTGGGCTACGGTCCCGCACACCGTTAGGCCGTCTTCCGCTCACGCCCCAACATCGTGCAGCCCGCCTCCAGTGGTGTCGCGACAGGCGTGAATGGAGGGACGAATGGAGACGTGTCGTCTTCAGCGATGAGAGTCGCTTCTGCCTTGGTGCCAATGATGGTCGTATGCGTGTTTGGCGCCTTGCAGGTCAGCGCCACAATCAGGACTGCATACGACCGAGGCACACAGGGCCAACACCCGGCATCATGGTGTGGGGAGCGATCTCCTACACTGGACGTACACCACTGGTGATCGTCGAGGGGACACTGAATAGTGCACGGTACATCCAAACCGTCATCGAACCCATCGTTCTACCATTCCTAGACCGGCAAGGAGCTTGCTGTTCCAACAGGACAATGCACGTCCGCATGTATCCCGTGCCACCCAACGTGCTCTAGAAGGTGTAAGTCAACTACCCTGGCCAGCAAGATCTCCGGATCTGTCCCCCATTGAGCATGTTTGGGACTGGATGAAGCGTCGTCTCACGCGGTCTGCACGTCCAGCACGAACGCTGGTCCAACTGAGGCGCCAGGTGGAAATGGCATGGCAAGCCGTTCCACAGGACTACATCCAGCATCTCTACGATCGTCTCCATGGGAGAATAGCAGCCTGAATTGCTGCGAAAGGTGGATATACACTGTACTAGTGCCGACATTGTGCATGCTCTGTTGCCTGTGTGTATGTGCCTGTGGTTCTGTCAGTGTGATCATGTGATGTATCTGACCCCAGGAATGTGTCAATAAATTTTCCCCTTCCTGGGACAATGAATTCACGGTGTTCTTATTTCAATTTCCAGGAGTGTATATTCCTTACTATCATTTCTTGTTAACAATATCAGCTTATTCCCAAGAATAACCAGGCTTCTCAGTTAATACTCGTCAGAAATCAAACCTGCATTTGGCTCGGATGTCCTTAACTCTTGTGCAGAAAGGTGTGCACTATACTGCTGCATCCATCTTCAGTAAGCTACCACTCGAATTAAAAAATCTTAGCAGTAATCCACGTCCTTTCAAATCGAAACTGAAGAGTTTCATCATGGCTCACTACTTATTTTTTGTCGAGGAGTTCCTTGAAACAGTAATCTGATACTTGTTGTATTGTTGACTGCGTTTACTTAAACTTATGGCTTGATTTTTTTCAGGTTCACATTTTATTTTTATCTGTTATTACTTTTATTTTGTAATTTCACGTACTGACACGTTACATGACCTTGGACATTTGCTCCTCAATTTGGTCCTATGGAACTTGACGTGTAAATAAATAAAATAAAAATGGTATGCCCATCGTATGGGCTGTCTTACATGCAACATGGCAGCGAGCCCTAGTTGAGTGTGTCGCTGCGTTCATCGCGATATTTTGTGGCAAGTTGATTAAATTAACGAAGAAACTCACGATTACTCGTTTCAAGGTGAGAATTACTATTCATTTGCTTTTTTGTCATCAACTGTTAATATATAAAACCAGTGGCGACTTCCACGCTGGGGCTGACACCAATGAAACATGCGCCTTTCAGGTGATCATCAGAGATGTGCAATAGTCTTCTGAACAACCCCTTTTGTTAGTGGTATTTTTATAACCTAACAGCTACCTAAAGGATACACCGACTTCAGTGGCAAGTTTTACGTTGATTTAAAAAAACAAATATCATCTGTGCGTTAGTAAATATTTGTGAGTTGACTTCTGAGGTTTCCGAAGACGTGGTCGCTTTGTAAATGCGAATCACATTCAGTGTACACCTTGCTGACAATATCCGAACTGACCTAAATGGTATGCCTATGCCGCTTAATATCCTGGATTGAGGCTAATTTTTAATCCATTGAGCAATTTGTACATCTATTGTATCATATATTTCTCGCATTCAAACTTTTTTTGTAGAAGGAGTGTGAACTTGGTACGCCTGATTCAGCTGTGGGCTATATATCACGTATCAGTTATTCGCATGTTTCTTGAATCGTATGCATTATCTCTCACTATGATGTAGCATGTATCAATTATTTTACAGTAGAAAATATGGAAACACACTGACCATTTATGTGATTGCCTCCTACTTTAATGTTGAGGTACCTTCTGTTATTTTCGCATCTGCTAACTCCTAATTCTTTACTCATCTCTACATATAATGTTCGTCTCTCTGGCTCACACAGCCTCTTCCTCCACCCCTTCCCGATTCGCAAATTATGGACTCATACTTCTGAGAAAGAAGAGTTGTGAAACAAATAAGATATCAGTACGACAACAGTTCAGTTTCTACTTTTGGGAAAATGAATCTCGGAGTAGCGCATATGGTGGCATGTATTGTTTGAAGCAAAAGATGGGAAGCAATAGTACGTCATTTACGACTCTTGTAAATCTTCTGGTCCTGTCTGTTGTACTGAACTACTTCTTCAGCAACTCGTGCTTCTTCAGATTGTTTTACTTCCAAACATTAGTTTTACGTAAATGCAGAGTTTTCATACAAATGATCTTGATGACCAACTGAACAGTGGTATATCCGTATTTTAAAACCATTTTTATTTTACTGTAGCTTTCTGAGATGGGGCTACGAGGTATCCTGAACTCTGAACACTTCGACAGGAAACACACGAGCATTTGGTTCATCCTCTATATTTAAGATCACAATGAATTCAGCACAAATGGTCTTCGTTGATTGTTAAAAGAAACAAGTGACCAACTTGGTAACTCTTTCCTAACAGTGAAATAAGTTCACAACTAAAACCAAGTACGTGAAACAACAAAAGGAAGGCTTTTACAGTCAGAGTTCTAGTTGACTGTCAAACGTGTAAGTCCTCGCTCTTCTTGATCGGAGCACATTGGAACAGATTAACACTTAAGTTACGGTGTGTACGAGTTCATTGTTTCTACAGTCTTGCCAGGTGAGTCTGACAGAATACTAATAGGCCCGCGAGCCGTTTCCGAAGTCCCTTAGCGGCAACAGCGGCGTACGGTGGGTAGTTCTGGATCAGCAGGAGACTTCTTCTCTTGGCTGGCTGCGTCATAACTGCCATTATCGTCGCGGAGATACACTTCTTCCTGATTGGCTCCCTGTGACATTGGAGGATTCAGCAAAAGGTTCGTAGTATGAACAACCTCTCTTGCTGATTTACACGCCCAGTGTGCTGTGGTCCGGTGTATGCGAAGGCCCTCTGCTAACAAGGGAACCTCCCCATCGCACCCCCCTCAGATTTAGTTATAAGTTGGCACAGTGGATAGGCCTTGATAAACGGAACACAGATCAATTGAGAAAACGGGAAGAAGTTGTGTGGAACTATGAAAAAATAAGCAAAATATACAAACTGAGTAGTCCATGGGCCACATAGGCAACATCATGACAATGTGAGCTCAGGAGCGCCTTGGCCCCGTGGTAGCTTGAGCAGCTGCAGAACGAGAGGTCCTTGGTTCAAGTCTTCCCTCGAGTGAGAATTTTACTTTCTTTATTTTTGCATAGTTATTATCTGTCCGTTCGTTCATTGACGTCTCTGTTCACTGTAATAAGTTTAGTTTCTGTGTTTTGCGACCGCATCGCAAAACCGTGCGATTAGTAGACGAAAGGACGTGACTCTCCAATGGGAACCGAAAACATTTGATCGCAAGGTCATAGGTCAACCGATTCCTCCACAGGAAAACATGTCTGATATATTCTATACGACACTGGTGACGGCATGTGCGTCACATGACAGGCATATGTTGTCGACCCACCTAACTTGTACACTTGGCGAATGGGTAAAAAGATTCTTCTACCTTGACCGATTTAGGTTTTCTTGTGGATGTGATAATCACTCCCAAAAAAGTGATGAAAACATAAGAGTTTGTCACATAAACTGAAAATAAAAAATTAAACTTGTCACTCGATGGAAGATTTGAACCAAGGACCTTTCGTTCCGCAGTTGCTCACATTACCACGGCGCTCCTGCGTTCCCAGTGTCCTTGATGTTGCATATCTTCCCATGAACTACTCAGTTTGTATATTTTGCTTATTTTTTCACAGTTCCACACAACTTCTTCCTGTTTTCTCAATTGATCTGTGTTCAGTTTTTCAAGGCCTATCCACTGTGCCAACTTATAACTAAATCTAAGGGGGGTGCGATGGGGAGGTTCCCTTGTAAGAACGTCGTGCAGGAGCTGAGCTGGCAACCAGCGCGACGGCAGTGTGTTGCTGGGTGGCGGCGGAGCTTGACAGCTCTTTTGCGGCACGCCAGGGTACATCTTTTGTGAGCACTTCGAGAGGACTGAGAGTAACTAAAAGAAAGACGAAAGTACATAAGAGCATCAGCAGTGCGGGTAGCGGCAAAGTTAACATCAAAACTTGGAAAATAAAGTAATTGAGCTATCTCGGAAGCGAACTAGAGCAAGAACGGAGGACAAAACAAGCAGACTGGCGGAGTCAAAGTGACCATCCCCAGGCAAAAGCAAAGCAAAAAGAAAACATACCTGAAGGAGCTTGTCAGAGAGATTCACAACGCTGAAGACTGAATGTTGTGGTCGGTGTCTGCTAGACCTCCTTAAAAGTCGGAATGTCTTTCTGGTGATGTTCGGTTTTCTTTCTGCAGCATAAAGTGGAACATAATGCAGGAATTTACGCCAGGAGAAGGAACATACCATAGGAGTTATGATAGCATTCTTGCTGTGTTGCGACTCTTTCTTGCTTCATTTTTCCCGACTATTGTTGTGCATGGTGGGCTGGACGATGCTCATCTCCCACACAGTCCTTAAATTCGGGAAATCTTTAATGTCTCTCAATGGTACGCGTCAGACAACTCCACACCCATGCATTACACTGTTCGTACGCTGTCCCTGGGTCGACGGAAAAAAAACTGATTGGGATTAGGTTGCAAAATTAGGAGATTATAAGGGTGCTTCATGAGTAGAACTACACTGATGGGCCAAAACGTTATGGCCACTGCACACCGCGAGATCGCGGTCACCTGACGCAGTAGGTAAAGAATATAAGCAGAACGGAAGCGAATGGGCAGTCGTTTATAGCGAAGATACGGACCGCAAATGCGGAAATCCAACGATATAAGCGACTTTGACAAAGGCCAGATTTTTGTGGCCCTGAGTATGGAAACCAGAATCTCAGAAACAGCGAAACTGGCAGCCTGTACGCGTACTATTGCCGTGAGCATCTGCGGAAAGTGATTGAAGGATGATGAAATAACGAGTAGGCCACATGGTACTGGACGTCGGCGACTCATCTCAAAGCGTGCAGACCGGAGGACTGACCGCTGTGTAAAGTAGGGTAGGCAGCGATCCGTGACAGTTCCGAGGGCTGAATACTTTCGAAGCACGCCGTTCAAGGGCCATTGCTGAATTTTTTTCTCCACAGCACGTGATTCCTACTTGTTCCCTTGTTGACCCAACGACATCGCCAATTACGATTGCAGTGGGCAGAGCATCACTGAGCGTTCACCGTGCATCAATAGATACGGGCCGCCTGGTCAAATGAATTGCACTTATGGCTGTCCTTACACGCCGTCATCCAGGCAAATGGCTGCTAGGAACATTAACCGTGCCACAGATGCAGGTCGGTGAGAGCAAAATTATGCAGTGGGGTACGCTGCGTTGGGTTTCCATTAGCCCTGCGGTAGTAACTGAAAGCACCACAGGCCGTGGACTACGTGAACATTATTGAGGACCATCTCCATCGTTTTGTGTTTGATGCCTTCCGCTACGGCGAAGACATCTTCCAGTAGGACAACTGCCCGTGTCACAGAGTCAGAATCAAATGGTTCAAATGGTTCAAATGGCTCTGAGCACTATGGGACTTAACATCTATGGTCATCAGTCGCCTAGAACTTAGAACTACTTAAACCTAACTAACCTAAGGACAGCACACAACACCCAGTCATCACGAGGCAGAGAAAATCCCTGACCCCGCCGGGAATCGAACCCGGGAACCCGGGCGTGGGAAGCGAGAACGCTACCGCACGACCACGAGCTGCGGACAGAGTCAGAATTAGCTGCAGCGTTTTGAGCAGCTTGATAGTGACCTCACACTGATGCCTTTGCCGGCAAATTCCCCTGATCTGTACCTGATGGAACGCAAATGGGACATCAGCTGCGCACTCGCAAAGCATCGGCCCATAATTTACGGGAATTGCCTGATCTGGGCGGTGACATATGGTGTCGCATACCTCCGGAAACCTGCCAAGAATTTGTCGAATCAATGCCAAGTAGAATCGTTGCTGTATTCTGTTTGAAAATGGACCAACATGCTATTAAACAGGTGGTCATAATGTTTCATATAACGAGTGTAGCGCACCAAACAAAGTGTGTGAACATCACCTGTGTAATACGTATCTGTACTGGATTGAGGAAAAGTCGTAAAATATGAACGCTTTTTTTTTGTCAAAAGTGCTCCTGTGGACAGGGCCGATTTAAGATCCAAGCGACACAAACAGCCACTTGGACGCCAAGCTGACAGCTTCGCCACTGTCAAGATCTCTATACAGGACATACCACAATCAGTAGCGGCCACTTGGGGTGTCAAGCTGACAGGGACAGTGTAAATTTTCCATACAGGACGTATCACAATTAGTAGCGAAAACTGACACGGGTGAAGAGTACGAGGGGAGAGGTATGGTGGAGGGAGGGAGGGGGGGGGGATGGCAAATGATAATCCGCACGTGTGGAAAAATGTTCTCCAACTGGTCCCGTCTGTGGATGCAGTGAACTAAATGACTCGCAGTGAAACAAGTACAGGAACTGACTGAAGAACTTTGATTACGTCACCAGTAAAAGGTAAGAGCTGTCAAAAGAATGTTTCAAACTGTTGGTCGCTGTTCCAGCCGCCCAATGTGAATACGGTACCGTAACCGTCACATTAATGTCCGGCATTTCGGAGAAATTGTGTTAACTTCACTACTTCATGTGTAAAACTGTTACAGGTGATTATATTGTTCAAACCAGTGCTTCATTTCAGCTATAAATAAGAACTTCAACTGTCGTCTCCACATCACAAGGCAGAAACTCGATATTTTTTGATTTCAAAACCTTAACGCGGAAGGCATAGGGGGTGCATGGTGTATATGTATCCACGGTCTAAACCAGTGGTTACCAATCTTTCCTACTTGGTGCCTCTCTTTGTAACACCAGAATATCTCGTTTATTTTTTATTAATCTTTTAGATCTTCGAAAACTTTATTTGACAATAATCTGCAATCCACACTTCGGTAAAACAAGGTTATCCAGTGTAGAGTAATACAAAATTATAGTATGATAGCCGAAATGGTAATGTCTTTACGTCTTATTTAAACACCTAATGATATTGTTTTCACTTGTACAACACTTTCCACATGCAACACTTTTTTATGTGGTGAAAGTAACAAGAAAAATTCAGAACATTAATGACACTGTGGTAACTGTTTTTCTTTATGCAGCTACTCAATGTTGAATTTCAAACTAGTTGAAGCTCATCTAATGTCTCTCCCCACGATCGGGCGTGTTGTTTCCATGATGATTAGTGTCGAGAATCTGGTCTCACACAAGTGTGTAGTTGAGATATTGGAGTCTTGCTTTGCCCCTCCTGGGAAGGAAACTGGCCCAAAATTCTTCCATCCTTATACGCTGAAACTGATCTTCAGCACTCGAATCACATCCTCTTGTATGTCATCAGAAATTGCGTACTCATCATCTGTGAAGGGTGATATTGCTGATTTGCAGTCCAGTTTCATGCGATTTAAAGAATCTATTTTGATCTATTTTTCAATGCCAAGTGAACTGTTCTTAGATGACGTTCCAGACGTACTAGACGCAATGAGTCGTTACTGGCGACATTATGTCACACAACACACTGTGGGAGTTGGACGTCGTCTTTCCCAATAAAAGTAAATCAGTACTTAATATATTCTATATAATCTTCTTTTAGCCCTTAGTTTCAGTCAACGTACAAAACTAATTAAAATACAACGTACGTCTACAGTGTACAGCATGTGTAATGTATCAGGAGTAATACTCAGTTACGAATGAAGAGAGCAGACAGAAGAATGTGTTATGTCGTCCACAACTTCGTGACGCGCGAGCAAAGCTGATGCTGGCAATTCGCAATCGCTTACTGTAATAAGTATATAATCTTTTTTACTTGTTTGACCAAATGTTTCTGCTCTCTTCTGAGTTGTCTGTGCTCCTCCCCCCACCCCCCTCCTATAAATACCACCACCTTCCTCTCCCTCCCCGCATACCAGGGGGGTGCGCCCCCATGTTGGGACCAATGGTCTAACAAGGAGAGGTTCCCAACTGTGGCATCGAGTTTTTGCGACCATCTACATGGAGATGTAGGTTAAGATCCAAGGTATCACGCCCTGCAGCCGCTCACCCTCGTGGGCTCTCGTATGCGAGTAATCGACGAAAACTGCTTCGGAATTGTGCATTATTCTGTACAGCTTAAAAAGTAGTGACGTTATTCAGATTTTTAGTATTGTTCAACGGTTATCTTGCGGTATTCACTGGAAAATGGTTGTATGTTTGAATCTACTGAAGTGCTTTGAAAGCTTTATTTTCTAATCTTTATCGAAATGACTTTGATCGATATTTTTGTTCCATTTACTGGTTAAAATGTAATTTTTTATTTCTGTTCCTTTGTCACATCATTTTAATCAGAGTATTAATTGCTTCAGTTGCTCTCATTTCTTCTTCCTATCGTTCTTTTTCCATCTAGAATATTAGTGCATGCGAATTTCATTATTTTTATTTATCTATCATAACATTTACACACTTGAAAATGCCGATTTATCGGTTAAAAAAGAGAATACGAAACAATCTGTTCGTATTGACTGTGCAGTGCTGTCAAAAATGTATTTCTCGTTACAAGATTTACATTTTTTGGGTGGGAATCGTCATATAAACATTTGAGGCATAAATTCTTATTACTCTATGCACAAAATAGCGCAGATAAAGATTTAAGCTAAAGAAACGATTATAAGTAAAACGAAATTCAAACAAAATTAGGAATAAAAATAACACAGGGGAACGAAAATTTTTTTTTGGAAATCTTTGTTTTTCATTAATAGCTTATCTTTATAGATTTTTATGAGCTGAATCCAAATATAGCCATAGTTTTCCAGTAGTATGGTTTTACCATATAGAATATAACTCATGTGCTATACAGTAAACAGAGACTTTAATGAAACGCTTTGTTACAACATAAGCATGGTTTCTGTTTACAGGAAGCTACTTAAAACAATGATATGTTTTAATGGGGGTTTCACTTGTCAGCTGGAATTGGTTTGCATTTTCTTTCTCTTTTTTCTTTGAAGCTTCTTGTGTAGCTTTTTCTACGATGAGACGCTTGCTGAGCTTCTCGGTGAAGTACCCCATCAAGTTGGTGTTCCAGTGGCCTTGGTAGCGTTTTTCCATCGCTTTAATGTCCTGGTGAAAACGCTCTCCTTGCACCTCACCAACATCTCCCATATTGTCCGGGAAGTAATCAAAGTGACTGTTCAAAAAGTGAACTGTCAGCCTCATTAAAACATCCTAAAGTATTAAACTTCTTTAACATTGTAGCTATAATTGAAACATATTCTGCTTCTTTTTTATCTCCTAAGAACTTTGTAACGACTTGATTGAATGATACCCGTGCTTCTTTCTCATTTAAGGTGATTGTGGGTGCAAAGTTAACATCAAACATCAATTTTCTAATGTCAGGTCCGACAAAGATGCCTTCTGTTGTGTACATAGTTCCTCGTAGTCGGCGCATACATTACTTTCCCACTAGAGCGCGCCCCGCTAATATGCTTAGCACTGTTATGCACAGCGCAGGTGCAGCGCTCGTCCGTCTCCGCACTACGAGATGGCGCTGTCTTAGAGACGGACCAAATTCTGCTTTCGCCGATCCGCATATTAATATGTAACGCAGCCAATGAGATTGCTGCTAACGTAGAACCTTTTCTCCTCACAGATCACACTCGCGCAGTGATACCTGAACGCTCGAGGTATTATAACGAGTGTACAGACCTCTGATTAGTCAGTCTGCATTAGTCTGCATTAGTCTGTAGTCAAGTTTCGGTCTGCGCCTAATAAGATTATCATATTCCTGTACGTAGCCATGAAAAATGTATAGACACTTTGTCAAGTATCAGAGATATGTGAGAATAAGATTAACGTACCAAGACCAAAGGCACTTCAGATTGTCAATTGTAAACAGCATCCAGAATCAAGTCACGTAATGTCTATGTTATTTATTATTTTAATAAATGTGTGTGAAAATTAATCAAGTTCTGTTTAAAGTTGGTCACCATCAATCTGCTACTCTAAGCGTGCAAGTGGCACTTCTATCGTCTGACCTAACGGCAGAAGATAAACACGCCATGATAAGACCACGAGACATATTGCTGACACTCGCCTACTTCGTTAGAGCGACAAGTCAAATAATCTGATGGTGTGTGTACCGAAGGTCTTACAGTACGCACACCAAACCTTCTTTTAGTTTAGCTTCTGAAAGGTGTGGAAACTTTTGGCAGAGATACTTAAAACATGGTCCATCTTTAGGCAAAATCTTAACAAACTGTTTCATTAGGCCTAACTTTATATAAAGAGGTGGTATCAGTACGTCTTTTGGATCTACAGGGTTTTTGCGTAGAATGTTCTCACCAGATTTTAAAGACTCCCTCAAAGGCCAGTTCCTTCTGCACCATTGTTGATCCCTAGCCCTACTGTCCCATTCACACAAGAAACATGGACATCTGGTAAAGCCACCTTGCTGACCAAGGAGCATGCATGTTACCTTTAGACTGCCACATATCACCAACCATAAGAAGAATAACCTATTTTTTTCGGACTATTTCTAGGTTTTCATAGCTTTTTGCGTAGAATGTTCTCACCAGGTTTTAAAGACTCCCTAAAAGGCCAGTTCTTTCTGCACCAGTTTTGATCCCTAGCCCTACTGTCCCATCCACACAAGAAACATGGACGTCTGGTAAAGCCATCTTGCTGACCAAGGAGCATGCATGTTACCTTTAGATTGCCACATACTACCAACCATAAGCAGAATAAGCTATTTTATTTCGGACTATTTCTAGGTTTTCATAGCTTTCTTTCATATGTACAGAATGTCCAACAGTTATAGATGCATACATGTTACCATTGTGTAATAAAGCAGCCTTTAAACTAGTTTTGGATGAATCAATAAACAGCCTCCAGTCTTCCTTCTTGTATTCAATACCAAACTCATTCATCAGACTGAGAATGTCTAAGCAGTACACTAAATCACCTTCTTGTTGAAAAACTTGGGAAATTGCTGCTCTCTCTTTCTATACATGTATATGCTGGTTCCAATTGCCAAAAAGTTCTTTTCTTTTAATCTAGAGCCAAGCAATTCAGTTTTTTCTTTCATTAAGCCCAGATCCCTAACCAAATCATAAGTTCGGTCTGAGTAAACAATTTTGACTCTAGACTTTCTGTATTATAATGGGATTCATCATCATGTGGTTCATCTAAATCACATTATACACCAGAAAACACTTCTGTTGGAATAGAATTTAAATCATCTAGTGGTTCAGGAACCGGCAAATCTACACCATGCCGTAGTGGTGGGATGGCGGAGAGAAGGTTAAGGTAGCTTGGTACCTTCTTGTTTTTCGAATTATGACCAGAAATATCAACATTGCAAAAGTAGTTCCTGGCTCCCTCTGTATCATAGGAACAGCATATCTAAAGAATGAGATTTTCACTCTGCAGCGGTGTGTGCGCTGATATGAATCTTCCTGGCAGATTAATAATGTGTGCCCGACCGAGACTCGAATTCGGGACCTTTGCTTTTCGCGGGCAAGTGCTCTACCAACTGAGCTACCGAAGCACGACTCACGCCCGCTACTCACAGCTTTACTTCTGCCAGTACCTCGTCTCCTACCTTCCAAACTTTACAGAAGCTCTCCTGCGAACCTCCTGAAAGAAAGGATATTGCGGAGACATGGCTTAGCCACAGCCTGGGGGATGTTTCCAGAATGAGATTTTCACTCTGCAGCGGAGTGTGCGCTGATATGAAACTTCCTGGCAGATTAAAACTGTGTGCCCGACCGAGACTCGAACTCGGGACGAGGTACTGGCAGAAGTAAAGCTGTGAGTATCGGGTGTGAGTCGTGCTTCGGTAGCTCAGTTGGTAGAGCACTTGCCCGCGAAAGGCAAAGGTCCCGAGTTCGAGTCTCGGTCGGGCACACAGTTTTAATCTGCCAGGAAGTTTCATATCAGCGCACACTCCGCTGTAGAGTGAAAATTTCATTCTTTTCCAGAAAGTCTGTAATGTTTCTTTGGTGTTTTCTAATCACAAATTTACCAGAAATATCACAAAAACTGTCAGCAGAGGATTTGCAACAACGATTAGATATTGTACCGAGCACATGTACGGGAAACAGTAAAGTGAGGTTAGGTTGACAGTAAGCAAAACACCATCTGTTAACACAAAAATAGAATCGACTTTTTTCCAGCAAATGTCTCTCAGCAGTGCTACCAACGTCATCTACATTCATTACACTTCCTTTTAAAATTATTTGAACTATATAAAAGCTGTTAAATTCTTTAAAAAATCGCTTAATTTAATAAATTTATTTGTAAAATGTGAAGAAATAGTGGATGACACAGTTTTTAATGTATCATATTTGGATTTCTCAGCCTAAAAAACAAGGTATTTTCAGCAAAAAAAGTTTTTCCATCTTTGACCTGTGTAATGAATGCAGTAACACGGGCGAAATTGTAAGATCATAGAAGGGAAGAAACCAAATCGAAATCAATAAATAACTATAGTTAAATACCAAGTGATAAAGTAATTACAGAACTAAAAAATCATAACAACTGAAACAGCTAATGCGCTGATTAGAATGACGTGACAAAGGAAAAGAAATAAAAAATTTACATTAGACAGTTACTTGAATAAAAGTAACGATAAAAGTCATTTCGATAAAGATTAAAAAATAAAAGAACTTCTAGAAACTTCACCAGATACAAACGAACAAGCATTTTGGTGCGAAGACCGGACGATAAACGTTACGCACGGCAACAGTCCGAAAACGTTACTATTTTTTAAGCCACGCAAAACTCCGAAATTTTTTCCTCGGTTACTCGCATACCAGAGCCCACCAGGGTGAACAGCTGCAGGGTGCAATAGCTCGGACCTTAACCGACATCACCGTATAATTGGTTCCAAGAAGTCGATCCCACCGTTGTGAACATCTCCTTGTAAGCCAAAAAACCAAAACTGGAAACAGTAATTATTTCTCCATTTTGCCCCTGGTCTGTATAAAATTTGAGCTACTTTACAGAACAGTACGTCACCTTGTAATATGCCTATGCATACTTAATAGGGCCCGTTCTAACGTGTTTCAAACAATGCGATAAGACTTACGTCAAGGGCCCGAAGTCTTCTGGGCTCGAAGCGTATCGTGCATTGAACTAAAATGTGCATTAGTGACTCAAAGGCGATTTGTTTTCCTGCCTTTTTACGAAATTACATACAATCTCGGCGACTATCCCATCAATAATGGACAAAATTAAGTTAGCTTCTCCTTTCCGCTGTGTGAGTCGCATCAGCGAGCAGTGAGGCTTCCGTTGTATTTTGGGTGTAATGTGATGGCAACAAATAGAGGTTAGGTTACGCTGGGTTCAAATACAAAGGCGCACCAGTGGTAGGACGAGGGCAGCCAACAACCAGCCGTCGATAGGCGGGAAGTTGGTTACCTTTCAGCGCTCTCTGTGAGTGCTCACCTGCGTAATCCGACTAGACCGGATCGGCTGATTGTTTCGATGTAATGCGTGTAGTTGCGAACTGATCAGAGATTTAATTAAATGGTGGTCTTGTTTGACATCCTGAGACCCCACTTTTGTGTGAGAGAGAGGGTGATAGGAAGGGGGGGGGGGGAGGGAGAAATGGGAGAGGGGCGAACGACCAGCCACTGTCACGTTTGCTCTTTCCTCATTAAAGAGTCACATTTCATGTACTCTACCTAATACATTGGTCGTAACGGTACCACTGAGCCTCAGTGGAACTACTACTCAAATAAGTCCGATACAGCTAGTAAACTGTGGGTAACCGTTCACATCGCCGGATGCGAGTATGACGTCATTTTGACGTCACACGCTGTACCGAAGACCGCAGCAGCAATCTGTCGACTTTAGTGGTCGTTGGGTTCATTGCCCACGAGGCTAACGTGACGTAAACAACAATAATATTCGCCTCAGTTCGAGTGAAATGGAGGTTACGCTTTTTCTTTACTTTAGTGTTCGTTAACCTCGCACTTACGTTATTTATAAATATGTTATGTTCTGCACTCATGTGGACAGGGTTTTGAAAGTTATTAAAGTTTTTGTAACAGTAAATCCGAAACATAGAGTAAATGTTGTTCTATGTCTTGCTGATATACAAGTAAAAAAGAGTTGAAGTCATCGAGCATTTAATCTACTAATGTGTAATTCAAAAGGGTTCATTAAGGTGTTTCAACAACTTAAGTCGATATTTAGAAACTATGAAAATTAGTTTTAGGCTTTGGCCTATCAGTGAAAATGGTGGATAGCTATACTAGCAGAGACATGAAAGCAGAAGCCCATATCTTCAGTTGGTAAATGCACTGTAACTTTGGAATCTATTGCTGCCAATTACTTCTTTAAAAATGAGATCCTGTCAACTTCATACTCATTATTAACACATGTATTACGAAAAGTACTTAATGATAACCTCCACCAGGGTAAATGTGTGTTCTGGTTGTGTGAAGTATATTCTAATTTGAGCTAAAAATTGCTATTCCTGCGAGAGAAATACATTTCCATTTCCTCCTTTGCACTTGAAATTAAGTGAAAGAACGTGAAGAAATAGCAGCAAGGTCATTCTTGTACCAATAGAAAAATATATTTCGACTGTACTTTACTTGAAGACATTCTTGTTTGGAAAATCAGTCTCTTAAAATAAACCGCTAGTAAATTTCCTTTAGTACTTTGCAGACTGCTGAGACTAAGTTTTTCATAAATGTCAGTCTTTTCTATGCTTTTTATTCATATATACGTTCGGTGATACTCAGCGGCGAGTGTTCCCTTTCACAAGTAAGGTGGTATCCTCAGTAATCTACAAATTAAGCATGAAGTAAAGTACATTGAAACACTTTAATATGTAACCAGATAATCATCCGGTTATATATATTGCATTTGTGTATTTCATGCTTAATTTGTAGACTACTGAGGATACCATCTTACTTGTGAGAGGTAGCACTCGCCACGGAATTTCACCCAACGTACGTCTATTAAATTAATAGGAAAGTCTCAGAATTTTCCGGAAAAAAAGTGAATAAAAGATATTTTGAAACAGTTGCAGGTGACGCAACTGCATTAGACTCCGTAACTCCGTACATCTATACACTTTGGCGATCTTCCAACTGTTGCTTCATGTTGCATTTCATGAAGACTTTAACCGCTGGTGTGTCATTACCTGAAATCTGATTATAACGAATCGTACCAAGAACGACGTGTATGTGATAAATTTTCAATGTGCTGTTCCCCTGAAATGGTATACTTTCATAACACGCAAATTATAACAGGAAAATAACCAAATACGAAAATTCGTTTTTCATCGTTTTATTACAACAGTTCGTAATAATATCGACGCATTTTCGAGAGATTTTCAACGTGCTGGTGTTTTGAAACAGCATTTATTCATAGAGCCTAAGTTATAACATTGGCTTAGGGAAAATGATCTAGACACTTTCAAGTAACTGTAAGAAGTACCTGTGTCGAGGTATGGTATCAAATGATTATGCGTATGGGAACAAGAAATTTTTTTTCATGTTGACAATCATTCAATTCGTGAACTGTTAGTCACAGTCTATAATCCAATTTGACGCATCGATTTCAGTCAGAACTGCACTGATATGTCTTCAAAGGATACCTTCGTTGTGAAATGAAGGTGTGAAAACATTGTCTTTGTTTTGCTCCACAGTTACACGGCGACATATGTGGTGAAGGTGGGGGCCATGCCAGCAAGTGGAGATTGGCAGATGCACGATCGATCCACCGTCATGGTAGGTCAGTATCCGAGAACCTGGGAACGCCGTCGGTGAAGTCTGGTGGATCACTATGCTGTTGCAAAACTGACGAGATGAGAGTAGTATTTGCGCGCTGAGGTTTCCTACAACCTTAATTATGTACACTGATCAATTATAAGATTATGACCACCTACCTGATAGCCGGTATGTCGACTTTCGTCACAGATAAAAGAGGCGAAGCGTCGTAGCATGGAATCACTGAGGCCTTGATAGATCGCTGGAGGGAGTTGGCGCTACGTATGCACACACACAAGTCACCTAATTGCCGTAAATTCCGGGGCATTGGGGAGATGATCTCTGACGCCACGTTCAAACACATCCCGGATGTGTTCGATCGGATTCAGTTGCGAGTTGATGGCCAAAACATCGATTGAAACTCAAATCTGTGTTCCTCGAAACACACCGTCACAATCCTGGCTCTGTGACATGGCACACTGTCTTGAAAAACGCTGTAACGTTGTTACTTTAATTTGCTATGTAAGCGTTACTGCTAGCCAATAAAAGCGGGTTAAAAGCTGTGAGCTGTCTGGGGAAGTTAATCTTGCATTACTAAGCAACTGTTTCACCAGGTATCTAGTCTAGGTTTACTAAATTCCCAAACAGACTAACATTAATTATAATCTTTTAATAGTCATACAACAACCGGTAATATATATATATATATATATATATATATATATATATATATATATATATATATAAAGGAGAATTTAAATAAAAAGAAAGAAATCAGTTTATATTTGGAAATTTATTTTAAGATTGATCATTGAAATTTCAGCATATTAAACTTGATTCCTAACTAAACTGGTGCCTTATTTAGGATTGTGAAAATGTGAGATTGCAATCTTACGGAACACATCAAATATGGAGCCAAGATTGGGAGACTGCATACAACACTGCATTCATAAAACAACACACAAAGAACGTTGAAACGTATGCAAGAGAAAGTTAACCACTACCAACAGATTCAAATTCTCACCCAAGGAAATTACGTTCGTAGCACAATCCTGTCCGTCATGTAATTACCACACACTGGTATACTAAATTCATACTAACTCTCTGTGAAATCTTCCCAAAAAGAACAGCTGAGGGCTACTTTGATGATTACACCACATGCTTCACGTGGTCAACTTGGTTTACACAAAGCGTATAACTCCACAATAATTTTGATAATTAAAATAAATTAGATCGAAAAGCAATTTACAAAAGAAAAACCTCGAACTGGTTACTAACGTCTTACTATTAACCTGATGGGTCAAACAGTTATATAAGCACGTGGTCCTGGTCTCGCAAAGTACACCCCACGTGGGTTGAACATAAAGAAAAGTTGGTATATTGAAAAATATTGTCAAAACGAGACGTTATAATCACACAAGCATTCGCATTTAAGATTGATCTTAGTTAGAGTTACTGATCAACACGTGGTTGCACTTTACTCACAAAGTAGTGACAAAGCAACTACCAGAAAATAATCTGAACTTCACGCGAAAATTACACTGCGCTGCAATTTAAGATAACATTAGATATTTTAGAGCTAAACCTGAAATAAAGGTGATTAAATTTTCAGTTAGGCTGAACTTAAGAAATCCATTGTCCTACGGACTTAGCAGACACGCACTTAGCCGGAGAACTTACCACTTCAGACGCTCGCCACAGACCAACTGACCTGCGCTCCTACCGAGCGTGCTTCCTGAGGGTGGCTCACAAATACAAACGGAAGTGGCCAGAGGGGCAGCTTCCTATACCAACATGACAACGGACGGACAGGACCATACTAAGGATAGAAACCTCTTTGCTTTTAGAAAGCGTAGCTACCCGTTCCGACGTTGGTCCTACTGTTTTCTAGCAGACAGCCTTGTCTGCTACCCTCAAGCATGCAACTAGAAATACATTTGCTCATTCATCCTCTCACACAGAAGGGAAGGGGGATGACAGTATCTTATCATATACAGTATATAAAAGAAAGCGGATGTAGGTTCCGTATGAGACTGTGTGACATGAATTACATATAAACTGTGTTTTAAAGTGTAGTAGTGTGACAGATCGTTATTGTTTATGTGTAAAAGTAACACGTTCCACTACTCAGTCTCCTCCCAGATAGTCAGAAACGCCACAGTAAATTTAGAAAAGGAATTTATGCCGTAAATGACAACAGATTTAAGAAATTAAACATGAAAGGAATCCAACAGAGACCTTTCAACGCCACTGCCATTGGAGAACATGATCGGGATGAAGGGATGTACGGGGTCTGCAACCAGCATATGGCACTCCTTGACCGTCATGGTGCCTTGCTCGAGCTCCCCTGGACCCACTGATGCCCATGTGACTGTTCCACAGAGCGTAATAGAGCGGCCGCTAGCCTGTCTCCTTCCCACAGTACAGGCGTCAAGCAAATGTTTCCTTGGAAGACGACATGTTGGCGTCCTCCCATCGGTGTGTTGAAGAAGGTATTGGAATTCATCAGACCATGCAACGCTCTGCCATTGCGCCAACTTCCAGTGCCGGTGGCCACGTACTCGTATCAGTCGTAGTTGCCGATGTCGTCGTGTTAACATTGGCATACGCATGGGTCTTCGGCTGGGGAGGCCCATCGTTAGGAGCGTTCGGAAACACTTGTACTCTGCCCAGCATTAAAGTCCGACGCTAGTTACGCCAAAGCTTGCCGCCTGTCCTGTTTTAGCAGTCTGCCTAGCCTACGACGTCCGACATCTGTAATGAGGGTTAGCCGCTCCTCGAACACACGGCGGATCGAGAGTGGCTCGAGACGTTGATTTTTGTGGACTTCTGAGGAATGTTTTCCTGAATGGTTCCCGCTGATGTTCAGGCCCGCCCATTGCTTTGGCCTTTGCAAAGTCATCTCGCTTCCTGGAACTTGTGTATCCACTAGCAAATGTACAGGGTGTTTCAAAAATGACCGGTATATTTGAAACGGCAATAAAAACTAAACGAGCAGCGATAGAAATACACCGTTTGTTGCAATATGCTTGGGACAACAGTACATTTTCAGGCAGACAAACTTTCGAAATTACAGTAGTTACAATTTTCAACAACAGATGGCGCTGCCGTCTGGGAAACTCTATAGTACGATATTTTCCACATATCCACCATGCGTAGCAATAATACGGCGTAGTCTCTGAATGAAATTACCCGAAACCTTTGACAACGTGTCTGGCGGAATGGCTTCACATGCAGATGAGATGTACTGCTTCAGCTGTTCAATTGTTTCTGGATTCTGGCGGTACACCTGGTCTTTCAAGTGTCCCCACGGAAAGAAGTCACAGGGGTTCATGTCTGGCGAATAGGGATGCCAATCCACGCCGCCTCCTGTATGTTTCGGATACCCCAAAGCAATCACACGATCATCGAAATATTCATTCAGGAAATTAAAGACGTTGGCCGTGCGATGTGGCCGGGCACCATCTTGCATAAACCACGAGGTGTTCGCAGTGTCGTCTAAGGCAGTTTGTACCGCCACAAATTCACGAAGAATGTCCAGATAACGAGATGCAGTAATCGTTTCGGATCTGAAAAATGGGCCAATGATTCCTTTGGAAGAAATGGCGGCCCAGACCAGTACTTTTTGAGGATGCAGGGACGATGGGACTGCAACATGGGGCTTTTCGGTTCCCCATATGCGCCAGTTCTTTTTATTGACGAAGCCGTCCAGGTAAAAATAAGCTTAGTCAGTAAACCAAATGCTGCCCACATGCATATCGCCGTCATCAATCCTGTGCACTATATCGTTAGCGAATGTCTCTCGTGCAGCAATGGTAGCGGCGCTGAGGGGTTGCCGCATTTGAATTTTGTATGGATAGAGGTGTAAACTCTGGCGCATGAGACGATACGTGGACGTTGGCGTCATTTGGACCGCAGCTGCAACACGGCGAACGGAAACCCGAGGCTGCTGTTGGATCACCTGCTGCACTAGCTGCGCGTTGCCCTCTGTGGTTGCCGTACGCGGTCGCCCTACCTTTCCAGCACGTTCATCCGTCACGTTCCCAGTCCGTTGAAACTTTTCAAACAGATCCTTTATTGTATCGCTTTTCGGTCCTTTGGTTACATTAAACCTCCGTTGAAAACTTCGTCTTGTTGCAACAACACTGTGTTCTAGGCGGTGGAATTCCAACACCAGAAAAATCCTCTGTTCTAAGGAATAAACCATGTTGTCTACAGCACACTTGCACGTTGTGAACAGCACACGCTTACAGCAGAAAGACGACGTACAGAATGGCGCACCCACAGACTGCGTTGTCTTCTATATCTTTCACATCACTTGCAGCGCCATCTGTTGTTTGATAATTGTAACTACTGTAATTTCGAAAGTTTGTCCGCCTGAAAATGTACTGTTGTCCCAAGCATATTGCAACAAACGGTGTATTTCTATCGCTGCTCGTTTAGTTTTTATTGCCGTTTCAAATATACCGGTCATTTTTGAAACACCCTGTATGTCTGGTAGTTGGAGCCTCGTTAACTGTTGTCTGAATTTCCGACACACTGAGGTTGCGGACTTGATCTTGCAGAACCCCGTAGTGAAAAAAATGTTCTCTGTTGGTCACGCAGCCATGTTGCCGAAGATTATTGTAACAAAACAAACTTCTTGATTTACTTTTTCCATACAATATATCTTTTTACAATCACTTGTAAGTGTCTAGACCATTTTGAATAAATCAGCCAACCAAATACGTACGAGCTACAACTAAAACACGGAATCCAATATGGCATCTCTCATGTTCTTCGAACAATCACAGACGTGTTAGACAGCTTCCACTATCTGCAATAGAGCGTGCGTTCACCTCACTCGTAAATTCAGTGTTACCCATCAAACTAACTCTGATGAAGAAGGCTGACCGATGCATCATTACAGAGAGCGGCCCGAATCTACCAACCGATCATGGTCTCCTTCGACACAGATTGAAGTATCTCTGCCTCTTCCAAAACTGCGAAAGGTTAGACGAGGACGAGGTTCTTAGATATGGAGCACAAGCTTTGCTTTGAAACGATGGAGATGGGAGCAGGTCATGTGCTTTTTAAAGAATCCATCTTGGTATTTGACATAAGCGTCGTAGGGGAGTCACAGACATCCTAAATATGGATGGGATGTTGAACCAACAAAGAAATTCTGAGAGTATTTTAGTTCCGTCCTTATAACTATAAAAAATGTGTTTTTTTTCACGAGACGCGTTTCGTTTCCTTGAAGTGATGGACTATCGATGGTGGTAATTACTGGTTGGTTATTCGGCTAATAAGGAAATGCCATCTACTAGCGGGTCTTTGGTTTCTTTCTTTATTAGCCATTGATATTTACACTCTAATTTTTCGCCGCTTTGCAGTACGAAAAAGTATCCTGCGTAAATTGTGGAATCATCGTGCTGGTGTTGCTGGAAACATAAAGACTCGTGAGAGTGCAACTCGGAAACTGATGCCAATGCACAATAGTCTACATGATGAGGAAAACAACAATCGTGACTCATACGATTGTACCACAGCTAAATACATGAAAGTGATCACTGTATAGAAAATAAGTTGTATGGTTCTTAGTGACATGTAGCGCATCTGGGAACCACAGAGTGTGTTAAAGAGAACCAGAGCACGTGACTGGTAAAATGAATATACTGCTGACGAATACACGGAATCAGACGATAGTTTTTATTCATAATTAGAGTACTATGAGAGTTTTATAAGATAATCAGTTTCTAGTATTTTATTTCGTTACGTAATTAATTTTTTTTCTCTTACACTGTCTACGACTGTAGTAGTAGACAGGGGGATAAAAAAGAAGCAACGTTGAAGTCTTACCAAAAAACCGCGAAGTTATCTAACTTGTTTTGAAAAAGCATCAATATACGAGTATGACATCATGTGATGGTACACTTCCCTGATCTTCTCCATACGCCCTCAAATTGTATTTAATTCTCAACAGCTGAATGATGGCACATACAATGAAGTTCACTCACCTGCTAACTGCTCCTTTCATTTCCATTGTGAAACGGAATACGAATCAAAGGTATGCTTTTGTGAGACTTATTAAAAAAAATATAAAACGAATGAATTCTGACTTTTAGGCAGAAATCATTTACCACGTACCTGGTGATGACATTTTTGTTCCGCCAGTTTACGTTAGTTTCAACGTAATACGAAGTAATTAAGCACGCTGAAAGCTCGAGAACTGAAATACGGTACTTGGCTACGAGGCTAAATGCGAATTTTTTTTTTTTATAAAAATTGTACGGAAGTCCAGCGCGTGTAGACGAATAATAATCGTAACAACTTTCAGGTAAACACCGCGGCATAATTTACGGGCTTTTCTGGAAATCGTGGTACTTGTTTGCACTGGTTGTATAATACGGTCGGTATAGCCGGGTTACGAAGTATGCAAGGCTTTTTTTTTTTTTTTCTAAACGAGCCGTGAAGTAGCGCGTGGCACAGAGGCAGCGGAGTGAGTTGGAGGAAACTCCAGCTGGCCCTGGAACGCCGAGTTAAAGCGGAACCGCCAGCGCCGGCGTCATCAGCGGCCGCCATTGTGCCCTGCTTATCGGCGGCTGTCGTCTTAAGTGATTCTGGTTGCAGTGGAGCGTGGTGGGCCCTCCCAGGAGGGGAGCGTTTCGCCCGCTACCTGCCCGCCTATCGCCGGGCTCCATCGGCGCCGGTCCGCTCCGGCTGCAGCGGCTAATAAGCTAATCTGTTCACCTCGGCTCGGCGTTAATTGTTTCGTGGCTGCGGCACGTGATCAGCCGTCCCATCTGGAGGGCGTTTGTTCCCTCGACGGCTTCACACCCCCGCCCTGCCCGTCACGCTCGCGTGGTCCTGAGACCATTCTTGCGGCGCCTGAATAACACGAACTCTACCCACCGACACGGTGACGACGATATCGGGCAAAGTACTTTCTTACACGGAATGGTGCAAAGTGTTTCAAATTCTAAGAGAAACAGGTAGCCTAAGCTCAACGCTCTTGAAAGGGCACACTGGTCGCTTTGGAACGCTTTAGATAATGTAGAACCAGGCGGCCATGTTACCCTCCATCGATGACGCAAGTTGCTGTATTGGGACAAGTAGTCCGCCAGCATAACAGGTCGGTGAAGTGGGAGGCCGAAGGGCAGAACTGTGGGTGCGTTACATGGGTAAAGTTATCGAGAGGGTTGTATATACAGGGTTACTGGAGCATTTACATTCACTTAATTTGCTGTCAAATGTACAGTTTGGTTTTAGAAATGGTTTAACAACTGAAAATGCTATATTCTCTTTTCTCTATGAGGTTTTGGATGGATTAAATAAAAGGTTGCGAACGCTATGTGTTTTCTTTGATTTAACGAAGGCTTTTGACTGTGTTGGCCACAAAATACAGGGTGATTCAAAAAGAATACCACAACTTTAGGAATTTAAAACTCTGCAACGACAAAAGGCAGAGCTAAGCACTATCTGTCGGCGAATTAAGAGAGCTATAAAGTTTCATTTAGTTGTACGTTTGTTCGCTTGAGGCGCTGTTGACTAGGCGTCAGCGTCAGTTGATGCTAAGATGGCGACTGCTCAACAGAAAGCTTTTTGTGTTATTGAGTACGGCAGAAGTGAATCGACGACAGTTGTTCAGCGTGCATTTCGAACGGAGTATGGTGTTAAACCTCCTGATAGGTGGTGTATTAAACGTTGGTATAAACAGTTTACAGAGAATGGGTGTTTGTGCAAAGGGAAAAGCTCTGGACGGCCGAGAACGAGTGATGAAAATGTAGCACGCATCCAGCAAGCATTTGTTCGCAGCCCAGGAAAATCGACTCGCAGAGCTAGCAGAGAGCTGCAAATTCCACAATCAACTGTATGGAGAGTCCTACGAAAAAGGATCGGCCGCCAGGCAGCCCGTGACAGAGCACTTCATCACTGGCCTCCAAGAAGCCCTGATCTTACCCCCTGCGATTTTTTCTTATGGGGGTATGTTAAGGATATGGTGTTTCGGCCACCTCTCCCAGCCACCATTGATGACTTGAAACGAGAAATAACAGCAGATATCCAAACTGTTACGCCTGATATGATACAGAGAGTGTGGAACGAGTTGGAGTATCGGGTTGATATTGCTCGAGTGTCTGGAGGGGGCCATATTGAACATCTCTGAACTTGTTTTTGAGTGAAAAAAAACCTTTTTAAATACTCTTTGTAATGATGTATAACAGAAGGTTATATTATGTTTCTTTCATTAAATACACATTTTTAAAGTTGTGGTATTCTTTTTGAATCACCCTGTATTACTGCAGAAGTTGGACCATTGTGGAGTAAGGGGAGTAGCTTTCAATTGGTTCGCCTCTTACTTTAAGAACAGAAAGCAGAAGGTAATTCTCCGCAATATTGAGAGTGGTAGTGATGTTCAGTCCCAATGGGGCACTGTTAAGTGGGGCGTTCCCCAAGGGTCGGTGCTGGGGCCACTGCTGTTTCTTATTTATATAAATGATATGCCTTCTAGTATTACAGGTCATTCAAAAATATTTCTGTTTGATGATGACACCAGCTTGGTAGTGAAGGATCTTGTGTGTAATATTGAAACAGTATCAAATAATGTAGTTCATGAAATAAGTTCGTGGCTTGTGGAAAATAATTTGATGCTAAATCACAGTAAGACTCAGTTTTTACAGTTTCTAACTCACAATTCAACAATAACCGATATTTTGATCAGACAGAATGGGCATATTATAAGCGAGACGGAACAGTTCAAGTTCGTAGGCAAAAAAATGGCACTGAGCACTATGGGACTTAACTGCTGAGGTCATCAGTCCCCTAGAACTTAAACCTAACTAACCTAAGGACATCACACACATCCATGCCCGAGGCAGGATTCGAACCTGCGACCGCAGAAGTCGCGCGGTTCCGGACTGAAGCGCCTAGAACCGCTCGGCCACCGCGGCCGGCCAAGTTCCTAGGCGTTCCGATAGATAGTAAGCTGTTGTGGAAAGCCCATGTTCAGGATCTTGTTCAGAAACTAAATGCTCCTTTATTTACCATTAGAACAGTATCTGATATAAGTGACACTTCAACACGAAAAGTAGTCTACTTCGCATATTTTCATACGCTTACGTCATATGGTATTATTTTTTGGGGTAATTCTTCTGATTCAAAAAGGGTATTTATGGCTCAGAAACGGGCTGTTCGAGCTATGTGTGGTGTAAGTTCGAGAACTTCTTGTTGACCCCTATTCAATAGTCTGGGAATTCTGACATTGCCCTCACAGTATATATTTTCTTTAATGTCGTTTGTTGTTAGCAATATTAGCTTATTCCCAAGAGTTAGCAGCTTTCACTCAGTTAATACTAGGCAGAAATCAAATCTGCATGTGGAATGCACTTCCTTGACTCTTGTGCTGAAAGGAGTGCAGTATTCTGCTGTATCCATTTTCAATAAGCTAATACAAGAACTCAAAAATCTTAGCGGTAGCCCAAACACTTTTAAGTCTAAACTAAAAAGTTTCCTCATGGCTCACTCCTTCTATTCTGTCGAAAAATTAAGCAAATTACAGCTTTACATTGTTGATTTTCTTTATTTAAACTTACGAATTGTCGGCTGAATATGTTTCTTATATTTCATTTTATCTGTTTCTACTATCGTGTTATAATTTCATGTATTGACTCGTTCCATGACCATGGAGACTTCTTCTTAATTTGGTCCCACGGAACAATAAATAATTAAACCAACCACGTGTAGTTCTGGAGGACAATCATGGGTTGTTGTTATAAGGAACACTGGCAGGCACCAATACGACCAAAGGTGCCTACTTCACCAACAGACGGTGTCCATATCGCCAATAGGAGACACAATATTGTTGCAGCACTACTTGCGTTCAGGATGTTGCGTGCCTGCAAGTAAAGTAGAGAGTACTGTATCCATCCACTGACACAGTATTCAAGATGTCGCTCGGCCACAGCAAGGCAGTTGGTCAATGTTCCATCCTAGACACCATCACCTTCGAGGTCTTCTTAGGGCCACAACTCGTCTACAATGAGTCACACTCACTGACTTTGACCTCTCAGAACTCAAGCACCACGACTGGATATACCCTGATTCTTCTTTGTTACGACTTCCTTTGCACGCTGCACAGTTCTTTAGTGAGTACTGGTGCGAGGAACAGATCTTGTTCACGAATACAGAATTCAGACATTAATTTATTCTACTGATATACTTAAATCTCTCTTGAGAGAGATGAATCTCAAATTTATCTATGATGATGTCAGAAGCTGAAGAAATGAATTATAATTTTTGCCAATACCAGGACTTGAACCCGGGTCTCCTTGCGTACTAGGCAGGTGTGCTACCCATTTTTCTCATTTTTTTAAATCTTTATTGAACAAACGGAGAGTATATATATATATATATATATATATATATATATATATATATATATATATATATATATATATGTAGCAAAAGTTCTTCAAGGTACCAGTTAAACATAAACAAATGAGTGTTAGATAAACAAATTATTAGAATAACATTAAATACAACAAAATATAACATATACTGTTTTCCTTTTTTTTTAATAATTTGTATTGAACAAACTAAAAGTACATATACACTCCTGGAAATGGAAAAAAGAACACATTGACACCGGTGTGTCAGACCCACCATACTTGCTCCGGACACTGCGAGAGGGCTGTACAAGCAATGATCACACGCACGGCACAGCGGACACACCAGGAACCGCGGTGTTGGCCGTCGAATGGCGCTAGCTGCGCAGCATTTGTGCACCGCCGCCGTCAGTGTCAGCCAGTTTGCCGTGGCATACGGAGCTCCATCGCAGTCTTTAACACTGGTAGCATGCCGCGACAGCGTGGACGTGAACCGTATGTGCAGTTGACGGACTTTGAGCGAGGGCGTATAGTGGGCATGCGGGAGGCCGGGTGGACGTACCGCCGAATTGCTCAACACGTGGGGCGTGAGGTCTCCACAGTACATCGATGTTGTCGCCAGTGGTCGGCGGAAGGTGCACGTGCCCGTCGACCTGGGACCGGACCGCAGCGACGCACGGATGCACGCCAAGACCGTAGGATCCTACGCAGTGCCGTAGGGGACCGCACCGCCACTTCCCAGCAAATTAGGGACACTGTTGCTCCTGGGGTATCGGCGAGGACCATTCGCAACCGTCTCCATGAAGCTGGGCTACGGTCCCGCACACCGTTAGGCCGTCTTCCGCTCACGCCCCAACATCGTGCAGCCCGCCTCCGGTGGTGTCGCGACAGGCGTGAATGGAGGGACGAATGGAGACGTGTCGTCTTCAGCGATGAGAGTCGCTTCTGCCTTGGTGCCAATGATGGTCGTATGCGTGTTTGGCGCCGTGCAGGTGAGCGCCACAATCAGGACTGCATACGACCGAGGCACACAGGGCCAACACCCGGCATCATGGTGTGGGGAGCGATCTCCTACACTGGCTGTACACCACTGGTGATCGTCGAGGGGACACTGAATAGTGCACGGTACATCCAAACCGTCATCGAACCCATCGTTCTACCATTCCTAGACCGGCAAGGGAACTTGCTGTTCCAACAGGACAATGCACGTCCGCATGTATCCCGTGCCACCCAACGTGCTCTAGAAGGTGTAAGTCAACTACCCTGGCCAGCAAGATCTCCGGATCTGTCCCCCATTGAGCATGTTTGGGACTGGATGAAGCGTCGTCTCACGCGGTCTGCACGTCCAGCACGAACGCTGGTCCAACTGAGGCGCCAGGTGGAAATGGCATGGCAAGCCGTCCCACAGGACTACATCCAGCATCTCTACGATCGTCTCCATGGGAGAATAGCAGCCTGCATTGCTGCGAAAGGTGGATATACACTGTACTAGTGCCGACATTGTGCATGCTCTGTTGCCTGTGTCTATGTGCCTGTGGTTCTGTCAGTGTGATCATGTGATGTATCTGACCCCAGGAATGTGTCAATAAAGTTTCCCCTTCCTGGGACAATGAATTCACGGTGTTCTTATTTCAATTTCCAGGAGTGTATATATTCATTATGCAAGAGTTCTGCAAGGTACCATTTAAACATATACAAATGACTGTTAGTTAAAAAATATTAAAAAGAAAAACATTAAATACAACAAAATATAACATATTCTGTCTTATTCCTTTTTTTTTTAAGTTTGTTTTTGTTTTTGGTCAATGCAAGAGAACGTGGATAAGGGTGTTGCATCATGTGACAGGTAGGCATGGCACACCCCAACTTTGAGGGGGGTCAAGGAAGACGCTGCGGAGATAACCGCAAAAGTTTGTCGGTAAGATGGTTTTCGGGTGAGGGTGCTATGCGCGGTCACAACTTTTTACCAGAAGTCAAGGACAGTATGCGGACCACCCTGAAAGAGGTATTCTAAAGCCTGTCCTCGAAACCAGATTGGGGTATGGTGCTTAGCAAGAGGGTAGTGAAATGTCTGGGGCAACAGCGGGAAATCCGGGGTTACCGTCGTTGGCGGGGCACGGAGGTAAAAGCCCACGATTCGTTGGATGAGGAGCCATACGTTTTGTTTCAGGGGGCACGTAAGATGGTGCTCGTCGGTGTCTTCGAGCTGACAGTCAGAGCAGAGTGGGGAGGTGGCCAGTCCTATGCGATAAAGTCGACTATTAGTCGGGAATTTTCCATAGACTAAAACATACCAGAGTGCAGACACAGACGACGGTAAAATGGGTGCATGCACACACCCCCAAACCGTGCGCCAGTTAATGTCAGGATGCTGTAGCATCATGGGGTCGCAAGGGTTGGACAGCATAAACAAACGATAATAATCTTTTGTACGGGGAGGACGGGTGACTGGAAGTTCGGCCCGAACGTAGCTGAGTATTATGAAACAATTGGCGACGTGGTACAATAATGGAAAAATAGGTGCCACATTGATCGGTGGATCGAGAGAAGCTGGTCGGAGGATATCTAAGAGACTGCGTGTTAAGGACGGGACCGGCCCCTGCCAGTGCCGCAACAGAGTGTGGACAAAGAGTGCAGAAGATCGTGCCCGCACGTTGACGAGTCCGAGGCCACCTTTTGCAGGAGGCAGAGTGTTGTAGCGGACTTTGAAAAGTGCCCCTGCTGACACGAAATATCCAAAGGCTGATTGGATGCGGCGGCCAAGGAGTAACGGCATTGGGAGGATCTGGGCGACGCGTACCAGTTTAGGGGCGACATACATGTTGACATAGGACACACGTTGGAGTTGGTTTAAGTTACGGTGCACTTGACCGCGGACATGGTGCCGAATCGACTGCAAAAGCCGCCGGTAAGCCAGGGCCACTGTGCGGTGTGTGGAGCTCGTAAATACGATACCCAAGTAACGAAGGGTGGCACAGACTGGGAGTGGGGTCGGCACCATAGCCGGGAGGCCGCGCCCAATGTGCTTCATAGTCGATTTACGGACGTTAAGAATGCTACCAGAAAGACGTCCATACTGGTGGATCCATTGGATGGCGGCATTGAGTTCCGTGGAGGAGCGGGTGAGAAAGAAGAGATCGTCCGCATAAGCCCTACAGCGAAAGGTGTAGTCACGCAAAGTGAGGCCCTGCAGTCTAGAGGTAAGTCCAGTGATGAGGGGCTCAGTGCAATGGCATATAATAAAGTAGACATAGGGCATCCTTGACGCACAGAGCGGCGTATAGGAATCGGTCCTACAAGCCTCCCATTGACTTGTACCATCGAGACCGCGGGAAGTAGTAACTGGGGAATGGCATCGACAAAAAGCAATGGGAACCCCATACGTGTCGCCACCATGAGGAGGAATGGGTGTCGAACGCGATCAAAGGCACTCGTGAAATCGACGGATACCAGTGCTGCACGAAGGCGACAAACCGACGCCAGTGCAATGAGGTCACGGCATTCTCCTAGGGCAGTTTGTAAGGTGGCCCCATAACCACGTGCAGTCTGCTCAGGTGAAAGGACCGTAGGTAAGACGGTGCGTAAGCGCACTGCTAAGAGCCGTGCATAGATTTTATAGTCTGCATTCAGTAGTGTAAGTGGGCGATATGCAGAGACATGAGACCCTCCCTTCGGTTTAGGCACAGGTAGAAGAACGCCAGTGACGAATTCAGGTGGAATTGGGAAGGACGGAGTAAAGAGTTCCTGAATCATTTCCGTCCAGCGAGGAAGCATTAACGTGGTGAACGCCCGGTAAAACTCCACTGGGAGACCATCTGGTCCGGGTGATTTGTTCTTGGCCCCTTTGTTGATCGCATCTACCACCTCTTCTGCGGTGATTGCAGACATCATGGACGTTGACTCCGCTACGGTGAGGGTCCGATCAGGGGAAGGACGGAGATCATCAGGAATGGGCGTCGCCATCGGTTCATCATCATAAAATTGGCGATAATGTTCAGCAAAGGCAGACACCATTGCCGCCTGTGTTGTGTGGTTAACACCATCGGAGGTTGTGATGTTGGGGACGAAAAGTCGACGTCGACCACTATGGTCGGATGCGGCATGGATTGTGGATGGGGTTTCGTCATGGAGGAGGTCTTGTCGTCGGGAACGCACCACGACGCCATGCAGTCGTGCACGTTGAAGAGAGAGGAGACGAGCTTTAGTACGCTGTCGTTCCCTATGGGTGTCAAGTGATAGGGGGGGGGGAGGGGGGCGCATCGAGTTCACAGAGGGCGGCGTAGTGAAAATTTGTGGTGTCTCGATGCCATGCTGCTGCTTCCTTGCCACATTGTATGAAGGCCTTTCTGATCGCAGGTTTGGCACATTTGAGCCACCAATGGAACGTGGATGTGTACTGCGGAAGGCGTCTTTCACAAGACGCCCATGTAGTGGCAATACATTGTCGGCAGTGTGGATCATTAAGGAGGGAGGTATTAAGCTTCCAGTAACCTCTGCCGCGTCACACTGACTGAGGTGGCAGAGCCAGGAAGCAAATGACGGCGCAATAGTCCGAAAATGCAAGGGGCCATCGTTCAGCTTGGGCGACTTCATTGCCTAGGTGGGCAGAGACATAAAACCGGTCCAGTTTGCTCACAGAATGTGCTGTATAATGGGTAAAACCAGGGGTATTGCCATGAATTTTCTCACAAACGTCCACTAGATGAAAATCTTCGATTAAGGTGAGCAGCGCCGGGCATGGCGAATAACCAGGCACTTGGTCCTGCGGATGGAGGACACAGTTGAAATCGCCTCCCATGATAAGGCGATCATAGCGTCCAGAAAACAGGGGCGCCAAGTCATGTCCGAAGAAGTGGACCGCTGCCGACGGTTCGTGGAGCCAGACGGAGAGTAGATATTGATGACGCGCGTGTCGAAGACGGTAACAGCCATGCCTCTTCCACAGGGAAGGATTGTCGTGTCCTTGAGTGGGATTCCTTCGCGTATGTAGAAAGCCACTCCACGCCCTTAGTGATCACATGTGGAAGTGTATGAGTCGTAGCCGTAGACTGGTGGTAGGGTGTCAACGCGTACTTCCTGAAGAAGGGCGACGTCGACGTCAGAGGCCCGAAGCATGTCACATAGGAGTTGCAGCTTGGGTGCAGTGCCGATCATGTTGATGTTCAGTGTGGCAAACCGGTACGTTTGTTTCAGTGGTGGTGGACGCGCATCTACCATCACCAAGGGGAGGGCACCGACAGGAAGTCCCGTCCCATCAGCTGCAATGCCTCGCTTTTGATGTTAACAGGCAGCCTTGTCCGGCGGAGGCAATTCATCCGGAGGGGGGGGGGGGGCGTATCTTCCTCAACGTCGTCGGCCCATGTTCCTGTGCCGTGGGTCTGTCCAATGTCCATGGGAATGGCGTCGTGGTGAGAGAGATCTGGAGTTGTCGGCGGGGAGACAGGCGTCTCAACCTGCGCACCGATCGTTACCTTGTGCGTGGCGACCTCCATGGTGGTCCCGTCCTGCGAAACGTCTTGTTCATCGTGAAAGTTGTCCGCCGACCTCTACTTGGAAATGTCGGCTGGTTGGGTGTCGTCTTCGTCGTCGCGGGTGGCGACGCTCTGAGAGCCCGTGGATGAACGGCGACGGCATTTGCGCCTACGTGGCGAGCGTTGTTTGCGCACGTGTTCCTCAGTGTCGGACGACGGCAAGGTGGAGCGTCGACCTGGTTCGAAGGCGTCGGTGGGTACAATGAAATTGTCAAACAGGTGTCGTGAAGAAGTACTGTTCTCCTCAGCGTCCGGTGCGGGAGCCTGTTCGGCGGCAAGGTTGTCAAGTGGGACGTCCGCACCGTCCATAGGTGACTGGGACGGTGGGAGGTGCCGATCGGAAGGACCGGGCGACGGACTGGACGAAACTGTAGACGTGGCAAGAGCCGCTGCGTAAGTGACCGGTAGGGCGGTCATCGTGGGTGTGACGGACGTTTCCGACAACGGGAGCTGCGCGACACGTCGTTGAATGCATTCAGACCGTAGGTGACCTTCTTGCCCGCAACCGGAACAGGTCCGAGGTTGGCCGTTGTACATTATAATGGCACGGCAGCCTCCGATACGTAGATAGGAAGGCACGTGTTTCTGCAACTCGATGCGGACCTGTCTAACACCGTTTAAAACGGGATACGTTTGAAATTGTACCCATCGTTCGGCAACATGTTCCAGAACGTTGCCATAGGGACGGAGCGCCTCGATGACGTCGTCTGCAGGTAGTTCGAACGGTTCGAAGATCCTCATCGTCCGTGTGCCGAGACCTGCGTGATCGACGGTAACGGGTCCGACGTTGCCGTCGGAATGACAGAAGCGCAGTCCACGTTTTGCCTCTTGAAGCACCTTGTCGCACGCCGCATCGTTGATCATTTTGACGTAGACGGTACTGCTAACTATGGACAAGTGGATACCAATTAGATCCGTTGGTGGTATTTTAACTTCATCGCGTATAAATCGTTCTACCTCCAGGGCCTTGGGTCGGGCGAAGTCGGAACAAAAGTTGAAACGTAATGTCTTCTTCCGATAGTTGTGCGCCATGGTGGTCTAGAAGGGAAAACGGCACTTACAGCGGCCGAAGTAAACATAAACACACCGTGCGCGCCTCGCCCGCAGCGCTCTGGCGCGTGACCGCCTCGCAACACTGCCGGCGGCAGACTGTTGTTCGTGACTGTTGTTCGTGACTGTTCGTTCTGTTTGTTCGGGGCAGACGCCCCGTGACACTTGTTCAAGTTCATCGTTGTTCCATTAACTCAGTTTTTTATTATAGAGGCCAGCTAACCCTCTTACCCAACACGCTGAGCTACCTGCCTTCATAGGCCGGCCGAAGTGGCCGCGCGGTTCTGGCGCTGCAGTCTGGAACCGCGAGACCGCTACGGTCGCAGGTTCGAATCCTGCCTCGGGCATGGATGTGTGTGATGTCCTTAGGTTAGTTAGGTTTAACTAGTTCTAAGTTCTAGGGGACTAATGACCTCAGCAGTTGAGTCCCATAGTGCTCAGAGCCATTTGAACCATTTGAACCTGCCTTCATAACTTGTTGTTACCATTAAAACAGCGCAGCAGTATGACTAACACAGCTGCATGCACTATCCTCGTCCACTGCCTTCCCTATGCAGTGGAAAATTAGCTGAAGACGAAAATTGAAGTTTGTGTCGGGGAGGGCCTTGGACTACAGTAGTCCATGTAGATGTGTTAGATATACTGCTGTGATGGTGTAATGGCTACCACAAATGCCTAGGCAGCAAGGAGACCTGGATTCAAGTTGCGGCTGTGGTACAAATTTTAATTCGTTTCTTCAGCTTCTAACGTTATCTATATACATAAGAGAAAGTCGTGTTAGTTTCACTATTTATAACTCAAGAACGGCTGGACCGATTTGGCTGAAAATTGGTGGAGAGGTAGCTTCGAACCAGGAGACGGACATAGGGTACTTTTTATCCCGTTAGATCGCTCTAAAACGTGGTATAACAAAAACGCATCTGGCACGGAATAACAAAACGCAAATTTCAGTTAAACGTCACTATAAAAAGTAGTAAAATAAAAACGCATCTGAGATGGAATAACAAAACACAAATGACAGCTAAACGTCTATGGTTAAGCATCAGTATATACCACTGATTAAAAGTTTAAAGAAATAATTTGTATTTTCTTTGAATCATCATTAACAATGCTGCGACCAAGACGATCGAATATTTCTCAACAAAGCCGTAATGCAAGAAGGATACAAAATATTGCGAATGAAAGGACTGAAGAAGAACAAAAAATTGCCCGTGAAGAGCGCCGCGTTAGTATGGTTCGACTTCGTGCTTCTCAATCACAAGAGCAAAGTGAGGCAGCCCGTGAAACGGCTCGGTTGGCAATGCGAAATCGTCGAGCGAGAAACAGAGATCAACATGCAGATAATTTTCGTCGCACAAGAAGAGATTTATTACGTGATGATTTGAATCGAGCAGCGTTTAGATACGATTGCAGCACTGATTACTGCTTGCATCCTTGCGTTTGCATTGGGCCGATGGCAGTTGTTTACGAGTATTGTGGCGCATTGAAGTTTTCCGGAGAAATGCACTGATTGTGCTGCCTTAGTGGGAAAGTGAAACTGCCATTATTGACTCCGCCACCTGAACCATTGCATTCATTGCTTTGTGGCGAAACACCCGAATCACGTCATTTTCTTGCAAACACGCAAAAATACAATGCTTTTTACATGGTCAATTATATGTGGCATGTACACGGGTCGGAAGACCATCTGCGTTGTTTGTCCTTGCGCCTGATAATAAAACAAAAAATGTCGTGTATCAGATGGTACTTAATTGAAGAGTTGACGCTATGCACCAAAAAACATAAAGAATAAAGAATCATTAAAATACTTATTTTTTTATTCGTATTTCCTAATAAAAAATTGAACTTAACAACCAAAATCTGATTATTTATTGACTTTGAGGAAGAACAGAGTCAGCTAGTTGTAGATAAATTTGTTCTACATCTAATATCAAATAGAAAAAATAATACATAAATTTGTTGCTGTATTTACAGCGTCAGTTGGTAACAGTGGATATGAATGTAGATGCCTCAGTATTATAAATCAGGCACTCTTCTATACAGTGTCTATTCAAACGATGTCGAGCCATGGCCACTGTGTAACTCTGTAAATGTTGTTCAGCTGGGGACTCACAAAGTGGGGTCATTGCATGAATGTTTGAACTTAAGTACACTCATATCTGGAGCTCCAGAGAGGGGATGCTTGCATCTCATTGGCAGCGGCGTAATCGTTCGCGGCAGCACTTTCGTGCTGCAGTGGCGGTTGTAGAAAACGCAGTCGCGCAAGATGCGGCGCGTGTGCTTGAAAGTACAGCCAACTACACTCCTGGAAATTGAAATAAGAACACCGTGAATTCAATGTCCCAGGAAGGGGAAACTTTATTGACACATTCCTGGGGTCAGATACATCACATGATCACACTGACAGAACCACAGGCACATAGACAGAGGCAACAGAGCATGCACAATGTCGGCACTAGTACAGTGTATATCCACCTTTCGCAGCAATGCAGGCTGCTATTTTCCCATGGAGACGATCGTAGAGATGCGGGATGTAGTCCTGTGGAACGGCTTGCCATGCCATTTCCACCTGGCGCCTCAGTTGGACCAGCGTTCGTGTTGGACGTGCAGACCGCGTGAGACGACGCTTCATCCAGTCCCAAACATGCTCAATGGGGGACAGATCCGGAGATCTTGCTGGCCAGGGTAGTTGACTTACACCTTCTAGAGCACGTTGGGTGGCACGGGATACATGCGGACGTGCATTGTCCTGTTGGAACAGCAAGTTCCCTTGCCGGTCTAGGAATGGTAGAACGATGGGTTCGATGACGGTTTGGATGTACCGTGCACTATTCAGTGTCCCCTCGACGATCACCAGTGGTGTACGGCCAGTGTAGGAGATCGCTCCCCACACCATGATGCCGGGTGTTGGCCCTGTGTGCCTCGGTCGTATGCAGTCCTGATTGTGGCGCTCACCTGCACGGCGCCAAACACGCATACGACCATCATTGGCACCAAGGCAGAAGCGACTCTCATCGCTGAAGACGACACGTCTCCATTCGTCCCTCCATTCACGCCTGTCGCGACACCACTGGAGGCGGGCTGCACGATGTTGGGGCGTGAGCGGAAGACGGCCTAACGGTGTACGGGACCGTAGCCCAGCTTCATGGAGACGGTTGCGAATGGTCCTCGCCGATACCCCAGGAGCAACAGTGTCCCTAATTTGCTGGGAAGTGGCGGTGCGGTCCCCTACGGCACTGCGTAGGATCCTACGGTCTTGGCGTGCATCCGTGCGTCGCTGCGGTCCGGTCCCAGGTCGACGGGCACGTGCACCTTCCGCCGACCACTGGCGACAACATCGATGTACTGTGGAGACCTCACGCCCCACGTGTTGAGCAATTCGGCGGTACGTCCACCCGGCCTCCCGCATGCCCACTATACGCCCTCGCTCAGAGTCCGTCAACTGCACATACGGTTCACGTCCACGCTGTCGCGGCATGCTACCAGTGTTAAAGACTGCGATGGAGCTCCGTATGCCACGGCAAACTGGCTGACACTGACGGCGGCGGTGCACAAATGCTGCGCAGCTAGCGCCATTCGACGGCCAACACCGCGGTTCCTGGTGTGTCCGCTGTGCCGTGCGTGTGATCATTGCTTGTACAGCCCTCTCGCAGTGTCCGGAGCAAGTATGGTGGGTCTGACACACCGGTGTCAATGTGTTCTTTTTTCCATTTCCAGGAGTGTAGATAACGGCTGATACCGCATTCTTTGTTATTATAGTTTCCGGACTGCCGTCCTAACTGTACTCTAGACCTAGACTTCATGCTGTTAGACTCAATATTATAAGTGTCCCACGGCAAACAGTTATTTCAGATCTGAAATGGATTATTAGGATATAAGACAGTATTCTTGTTCAGCTGAAAGAAGAAATCTTGTCGTGTTTCTGTGAAGGAGTAACTGCGTCTTGCGGTTTATATGCCTTCTTTATGATTATGAAATAAATTGTTCATTGTTATATGTCCACCTGGGAACTTTTTACATACTTCATGAGCCCTTCTCATGTCACTTCATGAATGTGGAGTGTAGCTACCAATCGGTCTATGGAACCATCTCCGTAACATGGATCGATGTGGAGACGTGAGAGAATAGCATAGAGAAGCTACCGTCTTTGGACGTGCACACGACCTCACCGTGAATAAAGTTGCCCTATTAGTTGTTGTGTCAACTAAATGGTGTGCCACTCGCACACACGTGACATTACATAAGAACAGTGGCCTTAAGATCCTAACGGGCAGGGACTGCAGTTGAGTTGAAAGTAGCTTATCACATACAGCTGCTTTCAAAAATGGTTCAAATGTCTCTGAGCACTATGGGACTTAACATCTGAGGTCATGAGTCCCCTAGAACTTAGAACTACTTAAACCTAACTAACCTAAGGACAACACACAAATACATTCCCGAGGCAGGATTCGAACTTGCGACCGTAGCAGCAGTACGTTTCCAGACTGAAGTGCCTAGAATCGCTCGGCCACACCGGCAGGCTAGCTGCTGCCACCTTTTACTATTTTACGCGTTTTCTAACTTACGAGCACTTTTGCTAAAACACTCTACGTCCAGTAGTCGATGTGTCAGTTGAAAATAGACTTTGCTCAGACGAGATGGGATATTTTTGCGACGTTCTTTGACGACCTGTGTGTTGGCCAATGCCAAATTAACGCTGCCTCGGCCATTATGGTGTGATCTGAGTACGACTGGGGAAAAATAGTCTTTACCTGATGTAAATAAATTATACACAACTGCAACCAGTCACTTTTTTCATTAATAATGCATTATTACATTAACCGGTTTTCGAACCCTTTCAGGTTCATCTTCAGATGATTTCGGGAGAATCCGGGAAGTTACATCTTTACTGGTAGTAGCATAATGCTGGGTGCTGGTTTGCGACAGTATAGGCGGCTTTTTTCGTATCTGTCTGCATCCATTTTGAAGTCCAGAACACTTTCACACGAACTATATTAGTTCACACTTTAACAGTGACACTTCACCAGCATCCAGCATGCGCTTTACAACAGTTGTAAAGCGCATGCTGGATGCTGGTGAAGTGTCACTGTTAAAGTAATAAAGCATTATTAATGAAAAAAGTGACTGGTTGCAGTTGTGTATAATTTATTTACATTAATATACAGTCACGGTTCTAAAATATCCGTAATGGATAAGCATAGTCTTTACCTGTTCTTATTAGAGCAAAGGGATCTTACAGTAGAAATCGGAAGAAATAGACTGACACTTGATTGCAGCTTGGGCCTGTATGTACAGTCCTTGTGGTGGTACGTTCCTTGTGGTGACGACTGGTATGAAAACGTGCGATGGAACTTTGCTTCGTGCCTTCTCTTGTCGTTAGCTACTGCTTATCTTGAGGTAATAAACTGCACATAGCAGCTTAGTATCTTATTTCAGAGCAATGAATTTACGTCTGTGCTGAGACATTACGAGGAATTGGATTCAACATTCTTCGTACTGTCCGGTATTCAGTTTCAATCCACGTGGGCCAGAAATCAGTTTCTCTACAACACATCCGAATTATAGGCAAAGATAATTAATGACTTCCATTCTCATTTAACGATTCCTGATGTTTTTCCAGGTTTCTTGAATATTTCCTGGAAAAATTCTTTGCTATGCACTAGTCTTATATGTACTATGAACTGTGTTTTGAGTTGAAATAATCAGTAGCTCTAACACAATCTACCTGAATTCATTTACATTCTTTGCCGCTATTAATCTGATAGCTGAAATTTAACTATTTTATTTAGTATGGCATGTCCTCATACCTCTTGCATATTAAACTGCAGTAGATTTTACATCTCTGGATTCATTCAATATTTATTCTATTAATCAGTAATTCCAATCTTTGTGAGGAAATCTATTTAGAACACGAATGCGAGCCATTTATGCTCATTGCACATGCTTTAACATGCATTGGGGTGAAGGGAGCTACAGCGTATCGGCAAAAATATGAAAACACCACTAGAAATGCATGATTCAACATACACTGAAGAGCAAAAGAAACTGGTATACTTGACTTGCAGGGCCCCTCCCGAGCATGCAGAGGTGACGCAATACGACGTGACATGGTCTCGACGTCTGAAGTAGTGCTGGAGCAAATTGACACGATGAATCCTGCAGGGCTATCCATCAATCCGTAAGACTACGAGCGGGTAGAGGTCTCTTCTGAACAGCACGTTGCAAGGCATCCTAGGTATGCTCAATAATGTTCATGTCTGGGGAGTTTTCTGGCCAGCGGAAGTGTTTAAACTCAGAAGAGTGTTCTTGGAGGAACTCTGTAGCAATTCTGGTCGTGTGGGGTTTCGCATTGTCCTGCGGGAATGCACAATGGACATGAAGGGATGGAGGTGATCAGACAGATGGCTTAAGTACGAGTCACCTGTCAAAGCCGTATCTAGAAGTATCAGGGGTCCCATATCACTCCAATTGCACACGCCCCACACCATTACAGAGCCTCCACCAGCTTGAAGAGTCCCCTGCTGACATGCAGGGTCCATGGATTTATGGGGTTATCTCCATACCCGCACACGTCCATCCGCTAGATACAATTTAAAATGACACTCGTCCGACCAGGCAACATGTTTCCAGTCACCAACAGTCGAATGTAAAAAGTTCCCAGGTGGACATATAACAATGAACAATTTATTTCATATTCATAAAGAAGGCATATAAACCGCAAGACGCAGTTACTCCATCACAGAAACACGACAAGATTTCTTCTTTCAGCTGAACAAGAATACTGTCTTATATCCTAATAATCCATTTCAGATCTGAAATAACTGTTTGCCGTGGGACACTTATAATATTGAGTCTAACAGCATGAAGTCTAGGTCTAGAGTACAGTTAGGACGGCAGTCCGGAAACTATAATAACAAAGAATGCGGTATCAGCCGTTATTTACACTCCTGGAAATGGAAAAAAGAACACATTGACACCGGTGTGTCAGACCCACCATACTTGCTCCGGACACTGCGAGAGGGCTGTACAAGCAATGATCACACGCACGGCACAGCGGACACACCAGGACCCGCGGTGTTGGCCGTCGAATGGCGCTAGCTGCGCAGCATTTGTGCACCGCCGCCGTCAGTGTCAGCCAGTTTGCCGTGGCATACGGAGCTCCATCGCAGTCTTTAACACTGGTAGCATGCCGCGACAGCGTGGACGTGAACCGTATGTGCAGTTGACGGACTTTGAGCGAGGGCGTATAGTGGGCATGCGGGAGGCCGGGTGGACGTACCGCCGAATTGCTCAACACGTGGGGCGTGAGGTCTCCACAGTACATCGATGTTGTCGCCAGTGGTCGGCGAAAGGTGCACGTGCCCGTCGACCTGGGACCGGACCGCAGCGACGCACGGATGCACGCCAAGACCGTAGGATGCTACGCAGTGCCGTAGGGGACCGCACCGCCACTTCCCAGCAAATTGGGGACACTGTCGCTCCTGGGGTATCGGCGAGGACCATTCGCAACCGTCTCCATGAAGCTGGGCTACGGTCCCGCACACCGTTAGGCCGTCTTCCGCTCACGCCCCAACATCGTGCAGCCCGCCTCCAGTGGTGTCGCGACAGGCGTGAATGGAGGGACGTATGGAGACGTGTCGTCTTCAGCGATGAGAGTCGCTTCTGCCTTGGTGCCAATGATGGTCGTATGCGTGTTTGGCGCCGTGCAGGTGAGCGCCACAATCAGGACTGCATACGACCGAGGCACAAAGGGCCAACACCCGGCATCATAGTGTGGGGAGCGATCTCCTACATTGCCCGTACACCACTGGTGATCGTCGAGGGGACACTGAATAGTGCACGGTACATCCAAACCGTCATCGAACCCATCGTTCTACCATTCCTAGTCCGGCAAGGGAACTTGCTGTTCCAACAGGACAATGCACGTCCGCATGTATCCCGTGCCACCCAACGTGCTCTAGAAGGTGTAATTCAACTACCCTGGCCAGCAAGATCTCCGGATCTGTCCCCCATTGAGCATGTTTGGGACTGGATGAAGCGTCGTCTCACGCGGTCTGCACGTCCAGCACGAACGCTGGTCCAACTGAGGCGCCAGGTGGAAATGGCATGGCAAGCCGTTCCACAGGACTACATCCAGCATCTGTACGATCGTCTCCATGGGAGAATAGCTGCCTGCATTGCTGCGAAAGGTGGATATACACTGTACTAGTGCCGACATTGTGCATGCTCTGTTGCCTGTGTCTATGTGCCTGTGGTTCTGTCAGTGTGATCATGTGATGTATCTGACCCCAGGAATGTGTCAATAAAGTTTCCCCTTCCTGGGACAATGAATTCACGGTGTTCTTATTTCAATTTCCAGGAGTGTATTTCGTTGAATGGTTCTCACGCTGACGCCTGTCGGTGGTCCATAATTAAAATCTGCAGCAATCTGCGGAAGGTTGCACTTCTGTCACGTTGAGTGATTCTCTTCAGCCGTCGTTGGTCCCGTTCTTGCTGGCTGCAGCGATGGCGGAGATATGATGTTTTACCGGATTCCTGATATTTACGGTACACTCGTGAAATGGTCGTAGGGGAAAATCCCCAGTTCATCGCTACCTCGGAGACGCTGTGTCCCATCGGTCGTACACCAACACCACGTTCAGACTCACATAAATCTTGATGACTTGCCATTGTAGCAGCAGTACCTGATTTAGCAACTGCGCCAGACACTTGTTGTTATATATGCTTTGCCGACCGCAGCGCCGTATTCTGCCTGTTTACATGTCTCTGTATTTGAATAGGCATGCCTATACCAGTTTCTTTGGCGCTTCAGTGTAATTGCAGATGCTTGCGAAGCCTCTAGGTTGCGCTGTTGTGTTTGACAACCAACGGCACCTGTGCAGTGTCCTCAACACGATGAAAGTGTCAGTCTTGGTCAGAACTGTGTTCTGTGTAGTTATCAGTGCATTGTGTCGGAGCTAAATAAATGTGAACGTGGACAAAAAGTTGGTGCTCAAATGGTGGGTCCCTGCAGAACCACGCGAGCAAAAGCGTTTGGTGTTTCTAGAGGCATCGCATCGAAGCTTTATACCGTACAGAGGAAAAGATGGAAAACCTCATCCGCTAAATCTAAACGCGGACGGAAGGGTTTGTTGAGTGAGGGGCGGTCACTGAGGAGGGCTGTGACGAATACTAAGAGGATGACAGCTGCAAAGGTCACTGCAGAACTGAATGTCGCACTCGAGAATGCTTTCAGCAGCAAAACAACACGTAGGAAGTTCCATAAGCAGAGAATTGCAGGTCAAGCTGAAATTTCAAAACACTCTTCAGTGGTACAAATTCCTGTAATAGGAAAATGCGGTCCCAAAGATATAAAACCTGACACAATAGCAATAGAAGAATGTCATTTGGTGAGATAAGTCTTGTTTCACACTTATCCAACTTCTGGCCCCAAGAGTGATACATAGAAGAATTTCAGTAATGATTTCGACAGCCATATATTGGTATTCCACGTGCCACATTGTTATTCTGCATAGTCACATTACAACTAAGCATTGTACACTCCTGGAAATGGAAAAAAGAACACATTGACACCGGTGTGTCAGACCCACCATACTTGCTCCGGACACTGCGAGAGGGCTGTACAAGCAATGATCACACGCACGGCACAGCGGACACACCAGGAACCGCGGTGTTGGCCGTCGAATGGCGCTAGCTGCGCAGCATTTGTGCACCGCCGCCGTCAGTGTCAGCCAGTTTGCCGTGGCATACGGAGCTCCATCGCAGTCTTTAACACTGGTAGCATGCCGCGACAGCGTGGACGTGAACCGTATGTGCAGTTGACGGACTTTGAGCGTGGGCGTATAGTGGGCATGCGGGAGGCCGGGTGGACGTACCGCCGAATTGCTCAACACGTGGGGCGTGAGGTCTCCACAGTACATCGATGTTGTCGCCAGTGGTCGGCGGAAGGTGCACGTGCCCGTCGACCTGGGACCGGACCGCAGCGACGCACGGATGCACGACAAGACCGTAGGATCCTACGCAGTGCCGTAGGGGACCGCACCGCCACTTCCCAGCAAATTAGGGACACTGTTGCTCCTGGGGTATCGGCGAGGACCATTCGCAACCGTCTCCATGAAGCTGGGCTACGGTCCCGCACACCGTTAGGCCGTCTTCCGCTCACGCCCCAACATCGTGCAGCCCGCCTCCAGTGGTGTCGCGACAGGCGTGAATGGAGGGACGAATGGAGACGTGTCGTCTTCAGCGATGAGAGTCGCTTCTGCCTTGGTGCCAATGATGGTCGTATGCGTGTTTGGCGCCGTGCAGGTGAACGCCACAATCAGGACTGCATACGACCGAGGCACACAGGGCCAACACCCGGCATCATGGTGTGGGGAGCGATCTCCTACACTGGCCGTACACCACTGGTGATCGTCGAGGGGACACTGAATAGTGCACGGTACATCCAAACCGTCATCGAACCCATCGTTCTACCATTCCTAGACCGGCAAGGGAACTTGCTGTTCCAACAGGACAATGCACGTCCGCATGTATCCCGTGCCACCCAACGTGCTCTAGAAGGTGTAAGTCAACTACCCTGGTCAGCAAGATCTCCGGATCTGTCCCCCATTGAGCATGTTTGGGACTGGATGAAGCGTCGTCTCACGCGGTCTGCACGTCCAGCACGAACGCTGGTCCAACTGAGGCGCCAGGTGGAAATGGCATGGCAAGCCGTTCCACAGGACTACATCCAGCATCTCTACGATCGTCTCCATGGGAGAATAGCAGCCTGCATTGCTGCGAAAGGTGGATATACACTGTACTAGTGCCGACATTGTGCATGCTCTGTTGCCTGTGTCTATGTGCCTGTGGTTCTGTCAGTGTGATCTTGTGATGTATCTGACCCCAGGAATGTGTCAATAAAGTTTCCCCTTCCTGGGACAATGAATTCACGGTGTTCTTATTTCAATTTCCAGGAGTGTATAACGATTTTGGCTGATGAGATCCATCACATGGCAAAGTGCTCATTCTCCAGCAGTGATGCTGTGTTCCAAGACAGGAGGACCCCCGTCCGCGCAGCTCGCATCGTCCAGGACTGGTTTTGTGAGGACGAGGATGAACTGTCACATCTCTGTGGCTACCACAGTCACCAGATCTCGATAATACTGAGCCTTTTTGGCATTCTTTGTAGAGAAGAATGTGTGATCGCTATCCATCTCCGCCATCCATAAATCAATAGGCCACTATTTTGCAGGAATAATGGTATTAAACACCATCGTCAACAGCTGCACATAAAACTGCATGATTTCAGTGGGCCTCAGAATTCAGAAATTAGACAGTAGCTGAATGGAAGCGTGTAGTGTGGTCCAACAGGTCTGCGTTTTGTCTCTTTTAAAGCGATACATTTCCTCGACTGGACTGGCGGCGTTTAACTCAAAGTGTGTGGAGCTTGTGGTTCAGACTGGATGGGGTTCCGTGACGTTTCGACAGTTTTTTTTCGTACCATGAATATCCCAGTCATTCAGATTGCCATGAACATGATACAGGATGTTTATTTCAACTTCATCGTCTCCTAGTTCCCTTTCTGCTACAGCTTCATGATTACACCGTAGATGATGATGGCCATGTTCACAGTATTTCATACATACGTTCCAGTTTTGAAAAAGAATCAAGCACTCTAATTCGCCTATTAAATAATCCCACGTTAATATAGTAGGAATTCTGGAACTATTTGGAGCGATGTATATAATGTAGCAATCAACAATCCCAGAATTGAATACTTCTATGCAATCTAATAGTTAATAATTGACTTCATCTGGGTACTAAGCACCTAAGAAAACTTGTTGACTTTTTCTCGCCAGATTCAGTCGGTTCTCATGATGTCACCTGGGAGCGATTTTTCTCTTCAGCTATAGGGAAAGAATGTTAATCTGTTAAATGTTAAACAGACATATACTCCGCTTAATTTATATATTTATGAAGCAGAGTATATGTGTGTATGTCTGGTATCTCCTCCCAAACCCGAAGTTCGATTTAGAATAAATTTGGGACAGAAACAGCGCCAGGTATCAACATTGTGGGTTCTATAATCTCACATTTCGAGCAGGGATATGGGTAAAATCCCCTGGCGTGAAGACTCTCCTTCATGAGAGGCATGCTGCATGGGAACGGTATCGGTCTGCCAAATCAACCTGCTTATCAGAACAGACTACATGTCAGGGGCTAGAAAATGCTTTCTTGACCCCGATACAAGGGTCACTCCTAAAGAAATGGACACTATTTTTTTTAAATCCATCTTTTATTCTACATGTTTGAAAGTTTTACAGTGCGTAGACACATCCTTTAGAAACAATATTTTCATTTCTCCACATAATTTCCATCCCTCTCAACTGCCTTACGCCAGCTTGGAACCAGTGCCTGTGTACCCGCACGGTAAAATTCTGGACCAACCTGTTGGAGCCACTGTTTGGCAGTGTGCAGTCATCATCTTCAAACATTGTTCCATGAAGAGAGTCTTTCAGTTTACCAAAGAGATGACAGTCACATGGAACCAGGTCAGGACTGTAATGCGGGTGTTTCAGTGTTGTCCATCCGAGTTTTGTGATCGCTTCCATGGTTTTTGACTGACATATGGCCGTACATTGTCGTACAACAGCAAAACATCCTGCTTTTGCCGATGTGGTCGAGCACGACTCAGTCGAGCTTCAAGGTTCTTCAGTGTTGTCACATATGCATCAGAATTTATGGTGGTTCCACTTGGCATGTTGTCAACAAGCAAGAGTCCTTTGCAATCGATAAACACCGTAGGCATAACTTTTCCAGCAGAAGGTGTGGTTTTGAATTTTTTTTTTCCTTGGGTGAATTTGCATGATGCCACTTCATTGATTGCCTCTTCGTCTCTGGTGAAAAATGATGGAGCCATGTTTCATCACCTGTCACAATTCTTCCAAGAAATTCGTCTCCACCATTCTCGTACTGTTGCAAAAGTTCGCTGCATACCGTTTTTCTTGTTTCTTTGTGAGCCACTGTCGACATCGTGGGAACTCACCTGGCACAAACGTTTTTTAACGCCAACACTTTCAGTATTCTGCAAACACTTCCTTCCCCTATTCCAACGTAGCGTGATAATTCGTTCACTTTGATGCGTCTGTCAGCAGTCACCAATTCGTTAACACTCTGCACATTGTCTGGAGTGTGTGCAGTAGGAGGCCTGCCACTGCAAGGACAATTCTCAATATTGCCGTGCCCACTTTCGTCACGTAACCTGCTTGCCCACCGACTAACTGTACTGCGATCGACTGCAGCATCTCCATACACATTTTCCAACCTTTTGTGGATGTTTCCCACTGTCTCGTTTTCACAGCATAGGAATTCTATGACAACACGTTTCTTCTGACGAACGTCAAGTGTAACAGCCATCTTGAAGACATGCTGTGACGGAGCTACTCACGGGAACAGGTTGAACTAAGTTTGAAAACAAGCGGGAATGATGTATCTACACACGGTAAAACTTTCACACATGCAGAACGAAAACTGTATTTTTACAAAAATAGTGTGCATTTCTTTTGGAGTGACCCTCGTATATAGGCTTTCGGCATGACAGCCATGTTCTGTGAGAGTAGTACCAGCCTGAATGGCAGCCTGTATGTGTTGGTCAAATAAATTATTTTCAGGCCCCTACCTAGCCAGCTTTATTGAACAATATTGCAGGGGCTAGAAGTGTCAACGAGCATGCCTGAAAACGGGTGAGATAATAGAGAAGTTGATGGACAAAGCATGGGGAGGAGGAAACGGACAGAGAGAGAGGAGGAGATGCATGAGGCAGGTGGAAAATGTAGAGGAGTAGTAGAAAAGAATGAGACGGAGGCAGGAACGAAAGAGAGAGGCGAAGAAGGTATCATCAATGAGAGCAGGTGGAGGAAACCGACAAATACACAGGGAGAAGGAGATAAAGTGACAAAGAGAGTATGGAGGAGCAGATAGATACAAGAGGGAGGATGAGATGCGCAAACACAAGGAGGAAGAAGTGGGCACAGAGAGTGGGAGGAGGCAGTGTATTCAATATATGTGCTGAATGCATACACATATGAGGCTCCAGGGAAAAGGCAAATATACAATATATACAAGACCCGAGAGAGAGTAATAAGAATAGAGTACAAGACATAAATGATCAGGTTAAAAAGAGAACTAAAAGGGAACAACAAGAGTGGAACCTCAAGATAGAAGCATTCAGTTTATAAAGACAATAAGGTAGAGTTGCAGCCTTTCTGCCCCATACTTCTGCCTGTATGCCAAAGACGCAATGGAGGAAATAAAATAAAAATTTCAGGAGAGAGATTAAAATTCAGGTTAAAGAAATCAGTAATAAAATTCATTCATGACATTCCTGTATTCACTGAATGTGGCGAATAATTACAGGATCGGCTAAAGTTCAACGAGAGCAGAATATGGGCTGATGGTAAACTGAAGAAAGTGAAAACTAGTGGGGAGTAATAGAAACAGCGATAAATTTTAACATCATACTTGGGAACTGTGCAGTAGACGAAATAAACGAAATTGATCATCTGGGAGCAAAATAACTTATGGACGACGAAAAGAGTATAGAAGAAGTAGAGGAGCGCTGGTGTAGAGAACGTTGTTCGCTATACGAAGAGTAGTAGTATTTAACATACACCCTGATTTGCAGAAGAAATTCCTGAGGTTCCACAACTGTATCTCATCATCATATGGGACGTAACCATGGTCAGTGGAAAAATGGCTATATGCTTGCTGGCTTCCCCAAAGGTGATGGAATTTTCCAGCACGATAACACATTAGGTCAGAACCGTACTGCAATGGTTTGAATAGAATTTCCTTTTTATTTATTTATTTTTTATTTATAATGTTGAGGCCTGTTACTTTTAATTTAAACAAAGGCTACATTCATTCTTATGGAAATTATGATTATCCCCAACAAAAAATTATATTTTTATCTGAACTTTGGCCATTAACTGTACAATGAACGTTATTACATCCAAAACAATACTACTTCCCATCATCGTAACTAACTGTACCATTAATAAAATCTCCACCTACTACAGAATCTAACTAAGCCTACTACTGCTACTACTATTGCTACAAGTTGACAGGAACTGATGTTGTCTGCCACAGTACATAATGCACTCCATCGCTCCCCGGTCTGCAGGCATAACGCCGGATCCTTGGGTGCTACGAAGGCCGTTGTCGTTGCATCTGCCTCTTCCGATGTCTGTCGGCTCCTTGGTTACAGGGAACAGCGTCTCCTGTCCGAGGTAGGATCGTTGCTGCTGGTGAGAATTGTAGCCACTTGCCGGCCCACGTCACCCTGGTTCTGCTTGCCCGGGTGTCAACAAATGGTAGACTATGGCGGTTCCACTCTCGTGTTGTTGTTACTATCGTCGTCAATGCGGGGTCGGATGTTCGTCTGCCACAGCTGTCGGCTTCTGCTGTCTTCGTTGCACTGCTTCTCATTGTTTTGTCGCCACATCCTGTACTGCATCAACGGGTGTTGACTGACAAGGATGATCACTATTCAATCCTTTCTTGAAATAGCGTCTGCATTATTGTCCAGGACCTGTCACTCTGTCTCACAGCACAGTATCTCCTTGATGTCGAAACTTCCACGACGATTCAGTTCCGCCGATCAGCACCAGCAACATCGGCGCACAGAGGACGTGTCCTGATAATCTTCTTTTTCTTCTTCTTTCTTCTTCTTCTGCAGCTCTACAGCTCGTGATGAGTATTGGTTGCTTCCATGTATCCTGGTACCTTGCTAGCATTTTCCTGTATCCCATCTTCTGAGGGTCTTTTAAGACTCCGTCCTCCCACATAGTTTTCGGTCGACCACGTTCTCTATGTCCACCTGGCTTTCCTTGCAATATATTTTTTAGTATTTCTGTATCATTCATCCGTACCACGTGTCCAGCCCATCTCGGCCTAGATGACTTTACAATTCTTCTAACAGGTGGTCCCCGATAGTAGGGGCCGTTATTCTGGCGCGCGCCTTTCACCACAAGTACACTGAGAAGTTTGTCTTCCAGAAATTCGATGGCAGTAGGGGCCGTATGCCCGTGATCAGTCAAAAAGTGTGTCAGCCCTCTTGGTGGATTCTGGTGCCTCATTTCCAGTCTCTGTTTTTTGCTTGGGAGATAAGTGCGCCTCGCTGTTTGTGAATCATTCCATCGTTTCTGCCACATGTGGAGGATATGGCTGTGAATTCACTGTTTCTTTGTGGTCTGTATTCCTATTACACTATGCACTTCCAGATGCCCTTTCTTCAGCCAGCAAACCGACGCTTTTTTTCTTATCTGGATATCGAGTGGACATATTACAAGTATTGCCTACAACGTCTCTACCGATTAGCCAAAAGTTCTATCAGTCACATTGTACCACACTGTAACATAACTGGTATTCTAAGCAGAAGGCTGTGCGCCCATGATCGTAGTTAGGATAGCGTTATGATATGTTCTTGTTGCTTGCATTGATAGTTTATAATCGTAACTAGCTAGGCTAATAATTTTGTTAATCATGTTCCTGCCTCTCTTACTCATTTCTTCAATACGTACAGGACAATCTTGTCGCTCATCCAGGAAGACGCCTGGAGTCTGGTGATGGACTTAATACACTCCTGGAAATTGAAATAAGAACACCGTGAATTCATTGTCCCAGGAAGGGGAAACTTTATTGACACATTCCTGGGGTCCGATACATCACATGATCACACTGACAGAACCACAGGCACATAGACACAGGCAACAGAGCATGCACAATGTCGGCACTAGTACAGTGTATATCCACCTTTCGCAGCAATGCAGGCTGCTATTCTCCCATGGAGACGATCGTAGAGATGCTGGATGTAGTCCTGTGGAACGGCTTGCCATGCCATTTCCACCTGGCGCCTCAGTTGGACCAGCGTTCGTGCTGGACGTGCAGACCGCGTGACACGACGCTTCATCCAGTCCCAAACATGCTCAATGGGGGACAGATCCGGAGATCTTGCTGGGCAGGGTAGTTGACTTACACCTTCTAGAGCACGTTGGGTGGCACGGGATACATGCGGACGTGCATTGTCCTGTTGGAACAGCAAGTTCCCTTGCCGGTCTAGGAATGGTAGAACGATGGGTTCGATGACGGTTTGGATGTACCGTGCACTATTCAGTGTCCCCTCGACGATCACCAGTGGTGTACGGCCAGTGTAGGAGATCGCTCCCCACACCATGATGCCGGGTGTTGGCCCTGTGTGCCTCGGTCGTATGCAGTCCTGATTGTGGCGCTCACCTGCACGGCGCCAAACACGCATACGACCATCATTGGCACCAAGGCAGAAGCGACTCTCATCGCTGAAGACGACACGTCTCCATTCGTCCCTCCATTCACGCCTGTCGCGACACCACTGGAGGTGGGCTGCACGATGTTGGGGCGTGAACGGAAGACGGCCTAACGGTGTGCGGGACCGTAGCCCAGCTTCATGGAGACGGTTGCGAATGGTCCTCGCCGATACCCCAGGAGCAACAGTGTCCCTAATTTGCTGGGAAGTGGCGGTGCGGTCCCCTACGGCACTGCGTAGGATCCTACGGTCTTGGCGTGCATCCGTGCGTCGCTGCGGTCCGGTCCCAGGTCGACGGGCACGTGCACCTTCCGCCGACCACTGGCGACAACATCGATGTACTGTGGAGACCTCACGCCCCACGTGTTGAGCAATTCGGCGGTACGTCCACCCGGCCTCCCGCATGCCCACTATACGCCCTCGCTCAAAGTCCGTCAACTGCACATACGGTTCACGTCCACGCTGTCGCGGCATGCTACCAGTGTTAAAGACTGCGATGGAGCTCCGTATGCCACGGCAAACTGGCTGACACTGACGGCGGCGGTGCACAAATGCTGCGCAGCTAGCGCCATTCGACGGCCAACACCGCGGTTCCTGGTGTGTCCGCTGTGCCGTGCGTGTGATCATTGCTTGTACAGCCCTCTCGCAGTGTCCGGAGCAAGTATGGTGGGTCTGACACACCGGTGTCAATGTGTTCTTTTTTCCATTTCCAGGAGTGTATTTACGGTCCTGTCAGTTAAATGATCGGGTCTCTTAAAAGCGGCCATTTTCACAACTTGTACGTGGTCTTTTCAGGCACGTTATGCCGTTTAATTCCTAGGCACCACTGACGTAATTGTTGAAGGATTCTGTTGCAGGCATCTTACAGGTTGCCACTGGAACTTCCCTTCACAAGGACCATCTGGTTGTCGGCAGGTGCCAATACTCCTCGGACCGCTTCGTTCTTCTGCCGCTTTCCTAACTGTCGAATACTATATCCCAGCAGACACGGTCACTTGCAGATCACTGTGGGCAGCTTTTCGTAGTTTCTTTAGTAAGGATCTCCCCTGTGCAAGAGAGAGTTGCTTCTCTGTTTTGACAGAAGTTCTTAACACAGTCGCATAGCGCTTGTGGGCAGTTCAAATCCCTCCTATTGGTCAAGAAATGCTGGTCACTTCAAGTGATCGAAAGCTCCTGCGATGCCCACTATTTTACCCATAACAAGCTTCTTTTGTCAGAAAAGTTCAAGGACAGGTATTTTTAAAAAGAGAAGACTGAACTTACCAACTAATGATACTAGGTCCTATCGAAGTAGTCGCCTTAGCTAACAGCAGACAGTTACCAATGTTTGTGGAGGTCTTGGAGGCAAATAGGGAAATTTTCAACTGCGATAATTGTAAGTTTATTTGTCGAAGTCCGTTGGATGTTTGCAATATGCTGATGAAGCTTTCGTTTCAGTCCCCTTTTCACTGGCGGAAAGAAGAAAAATGGCAAGGTGAGAGGTTAGACGAATATGGCCAGATGCTCGGTGACGGACAAACAAGTATGGGGTCTTGCATTGTCATGCAGTAAGAATCCAAACAGCCCTGCCACCTATTGTGGTTCAAATGGCTCTGAGCACTATGGGACTCAACTGCTGAGGTCATTAGTCCCCTAGAACTTAGAACTAGTTAAACCTAACTAACCTAAGGACATCACAAACATCCATGCCCGAGGCAGGATTCGAACCTGCGACCGTAGTGGTCTTGCGGTTCCAGACTGCAGCGCCTTTAACCGCACGGCCACTTCGGCCGGCCACCTATTATGTTTGGGTGCAAACATGGCCAAGATCATTTCAAGGACGCACACATAGCAGGTAACACAAAGTAACATTTGTTACTTTTTAGTATTGCAAACCCAGAAAAAATAATACATGTCCTGTAACTTTTCTGACAAAGGGAGTATATATGCCGAGCATTGCTTGCATGTCTTATCTCTTCACTTACAGCGTCTTCTGCCGGATTTCCGCCTTAGAATCCATATTCTTGGGAATTCATTTCATGAGGAAGTCTTCTGCCTTGTAGTTGATTGGGTAGTAGTTTCTCTAGCACTTTTCCTAAGGTATCGTATAGACAAACTAATCTGCAGGATTTTGGACCTAGGGGATCCTTTTTCGAGATAATGATCTTGGATTCCTTCCATATATATCGTATTCTTCCCTGCAACAAACAAGTGTTGTAGAAATGGCACAAATATAAACTTTCTTTGAATAGGAAGACAACGAACTCACGTTGACGTCTTACCCCCACAAATTCGTCTCATCTGAACGCAGTGGAATACATGTGTGACGCCATCGGGAGCCCCTTCACACACAAAAACCACCGCCCGTAATTTATAGGAACTGCAGGACCTGTGCGTAGACATGTAGTACCACACACCTCCAAAAACAGACCAAGGACGTCTCGTATCCATTCCGCGAAGAATCGCTGCTCTGAAGGTACACCAACTATTAGGTACACAGTCATAATATTTTGCCTCATCAATCTAAGTTATCTCTGCTACTTCTAAGAACTACCCGAGGACCACTATATTAAAAATATCCAAAAAGATAAAAAATTATTTCTTACAGCGAACACATCAAAAATGAATATGGAAAACGTGATTGAAGAAATGGAAATAAGAATAAGGGGAATCCTATGGCCGTAGTGTGGCAATTGAAAGGGGAAGAACAAGAGAGGTTTGTTGAAAATCTTAAGCCTCTGAGAGTCCTTCACCTGTTGGTTTGAAATGTTGACACAACGTTGCAATCCAATACGCACATGTTTTAAATACCTACTGGAGCGCCTTCATGTATAAATGTATATGTAATACGTAAAGAGGAAGCCTTGTTACCAGAAAACTCTGAAAGTTCTTGACCGATTTACTTAATTTTTGCGCGTTTCTCTAATAAACGTTCGGTTGGACATAGGCTACATATAGTTTTTAATATCACTATCCATAATATAAAAATATGAACGTTTGCTGAGAATATTAAATCTCCGCAAGTTCTTCACGACTCTATGAAATTTTGACACAACTTTGCATTCGAATACGTACGTGTTTTTATACACCCACTGGAGAGCCATCTTATATAAATGCGTGTATAATATATAAAGTTTAAATGTTGTTGCTAACAACCAGAAAAGTTCATGATTGATTTACTTCAAATTTTTACACGTTACTCTAATAAACGTTCGGATAGACACAGGCTATATGATTTTTAGTGTATATAATAATGTAGATACAATAGCGGAACGTTGTTAGCAGAAATCTCGAAAAGGTTTTGACTGATTTACTTTAACATTCACAGTACACTCTAACGGACTTTAGCAGTGTATTTTTTAAATGAAAATGTACAGGTTTTCTTTTAAAACCGAATACGAGGAAGAATATTACTTGCTTTGCTCTGCTGTGACCATTTGCTGCTTTGTCTTCTTTCTCGCTGTAGGGCATTTAAACAATTAGAAAAATTGTTTCTCTCATATGTACTCTTCTCATTATATACATTTTTAAACAAAAATTGTATACACAAAAATGTGCTGTTTTGTTTTCTTCTTCAAATAGTTCAAATGGCTCTGAGCACTATGGGACTTAATATCTGAGGTCATCAGTCCCCGACAACTTAAAACTACTTAAACCTAACTACCCTAAGGACATCACACACTTCCATGCCCGAGGCAGGATTCGAACTTTCGACCGTAGAGGTCGTGCGGTTCCAGACTGAAGCGCCTAGAACCGCTCGGCCACAACAGCCGGCTGTTTTCTTCTTCGCAGTTGGTTTTACAGAAAACCGAAAAGTTGTATTTATGGATTATCAGATTGTGATTATAATACTACTTCGGAACTTGAATATGCAATAAGAATAAACAAGGCTAAATATCAGAGAGAGGTTAATGAGTACACGTTACATGTGTGCCTAAATGGCTGTGGGACTCACTCGCTCTGTTTACTGTGTGATATTTGTCAGGTGGTAGCCTAAGTTCCCCTCTTACCCCTCGCCTCTCCCTGTGTGTCACACGCGCGCACACACACGCACGCACACACACACACACACACACACGCGCGCGCGCGCGCGTTTGTATGTCAACATCTTTGGTAATAAGAACTAAGATAAAACGCTGTAGTGTAATCTACACCTTCCACCAGCTTGGACGCTGAGACACTCTGACGATTAACCTCTTCTCTTCACGAAAACTAGGTACTGACTTAATAAATACACTGCCGGAACAGACATAATGATATCGTTCAAGTGTAGCATAGCAGCCTTCAGTTAAGAAAAGCATTTGGTATAAGTGTGCTAGTAAATTCTTATTATCAATTATTACCGCTCAAGAGTTTCTTCAAATCATGCAGATGAAACTGTAATTACTGTGAAAATGAGTGAACTGTGGATCTGAAACCATATTAGGACACGCTGCATACCAACTGTCCCTCAAAGACGTTACCTAATTTCATACACCGTTGTGTTCCGTTGATGCAACATCTCTGATTTCATCACCATATCTGTCATACAGAGGCCCCTAGGTGATTGAGAAAATACACTATTCTGTAAAATTTTGTACATGGCTGCACGTCCAGAGACCGTGAATAGTTAAAATTGAAAGAAAACAGCCCTCGGTGTTCCAGAAAACGTATGATACAGAGTATAGGCACAGAATCATCGTGAATGATTGGCAGTACTTATATGTCATTTATAAAATAATAAATATGCCAAAAGGGAATTAGTCACGAAGATATTTAAGATAAAAAATTGTGATGGCGAGCCACTAAGGGCTGCTCGTTACTTGCGTGGTTACAGGTTGCAAGAGTTCGTTTGCAACTGAAAATGCTATATTCTCTTTTCTGTGTGAGGTACTGGATGAATTAAGCAAAAGTCTTCGAACGCTGGGAATATTTTTTGATTTAACTAAGGCATTTGATTGTGTTGATCACAAAATATTCCTCCAGAAGTTGGACCATTACGGAATACGGGGAGTAGCTCACAACTGGTTCACCTCTTACTTTAACAACAGACAGCAAAATGTCATTATCCACAGTGTTGAGAATGGCTATTATGTGGGATCTGAGTGGAGCACCTTTAAATGGGGGGTGCCGCAGGGATCAGTGTTAGGGCCACTCCTGTTCCTTATTTGTATAAATGATATGCTCTCTAGTATTACAGGTGATTTTAAAATACTTCTGTTTGCTGATGACACTAGATTGGTAGTAAAGGATGTTGTGTGCAACGTTGGCACTTTTTCAAATAGCGCAGTTTACGACGTAAATTCATGGGTTGTAGAAAATAAACTAACGCTAAATCACTGTAAGACTCAGTTTTTGCAGTATCTGGCACACAATTCAACAAAACCTGACATTTTAATTTCGAAGAATTGGCATATGATGAGTGAAACTAAATAGTTTCAATTTCTAGGTGTTCATAAATATAGTAAACTGTCCTGAAAAGTCCCCATTCAGGATTTGTTCAAAGACTTAATGCTGCTACTTTTACTATTGAACGGTATCTGAAGTTCTACATGAAAAGTATGGTGTTATATTTTGGGGTAACTCTTGCCATTTTCAAAGGATATTTTTGACTCAAAAACGGGCGGTTAGGGCAATAAGTGGTGTAAGTTCGCTAACCTCTTGTCGACCCCTTTCATTAGTCTGCGTATTCTGACATTGGCCTCTCAATGTAGATATTCTTTATTGTCGTTTCTTGTTAACAATATTAGCTTGTTCCCAAGAATTAGCAGCTTTCACTCAGTTAACACTAGACACAAATCCAATCTGTATTTGGATGGCGCTTTTTTGAGTCTTGAGCAGTAAGGTGTCCAGTGTACTACTGCATCCATTTTCAATAAGCTACCACAAGAATTCAAGAATCTTAGCAGTAATCGAAGTGCTTTCAAATCGAAACTGAAGAGTTTCCTCATGAGTCACTTCTATTCTGTCAAGGAGTTCGTTGAAAAATTAAGCTGATTGCTGTGTTACATTGTTCATTGCGTTTACACAAACTTGTGACTTGTCTCTTTTCGGGGACCCTAAACATTTTATAATATCTTTTATTACTTGTATATTGTAATTTCGTCTACTGATACATTGCATGACCTTGGAGATGTGCTCCTCCTCAATTTGGTGCTACGGAACTAGACGTGCAACATAAATAAATAAAGTTCTGAACGAGGCGTTTCAGCAGTAAATGCATTGTCTGAAATTTGGATCAATTTTGTCAGCATTGGATCTCTCGAACACTTAGCTAGAGGAAATTTAAATGTATTTTTTTAAATTGGGTCCTTTCAAGCTTTGGCCAAACTGAAAGGTTAACACAGAGTTTAAAGAGTTCTTACATTTCATTCACTTGCAGTCTAACAGAAAGTGTCGCTGTTGTGTATCATAAAAAGCTGTTTCACGATAAATGATATGAAGGTAGGCTTACCGACAACTACAGTACGTATTCCGCTTTAAAAACTAAAACCTGCTCATACAGAAACTTGAAAATCTCCCCCCCCCTCCCCCCTCAAACAGCGTTTTCCTGATTCAACAAGGTATTTCAGAAAAATTTCTCTTTTTATGGGCTTGGACATGAGTGTGTGTGTGCGTGTGCGTGTGTGTGTGTGTGTGTGTGTGTGTATGTGTGTGTGTGTGTGTGTGTGTGTGTGTGTTTATTCAATACCGACCGAACTTTACGCAGAGGCGGCTGAAATGGAAAAAAAATGCAGATAAATAAACTCCGCCGTGCGGAATCGGCCGTGTCTGTGCACAAACAAGTCCATTATCAGCGGACAGAGGCGCTCCCAGCGGCGAGTTTTGGAACCTCCGCTCCGTTACGTCGCGATACGACTCGCTCGACGAGTTTTCAGCTTTCTTTTTTTTCTGAAATAAAAAAAAAGTTTGGCTTTTTTTATCACTTTGGCTATTTATTCGCGGACTATTGACACACACACGTGTGTGTGTGTGTGTGTGTGTGTGTGTTTATTTGAGAGTAGATTAGCGGCAAAGGGAGTCGGAATGGTACCGAAAGTCCTGCTGAAAATCGCAACTGTGGAAAGAGTGTTCTCCTGCTGCCAATAACCTACCGTTTCAAGTGTTTCTCACATACCAACGCTGTGCAAGGGGAACACCTGCATTTAAAATGCACGAGAAGGGACTGTTAAGTGTTTCTCCTTATCGATTTCAGTTAAGTGCTGCGACACCCCATCGTTCCAGACTTTTCACCTCACATATCTGGCCGGTACAGTTATGTCATTGTATCATTTCTCAGGAGACAGTCCTAATAAATTAAGCTAAGCAACGGAATTTAATAACAACGCATTCTGTTATGGAATCCGGAACACAGTATCCTGAGTAAGTCTCACTGAACTACCAACATTGGCAGTTGATGGTTGGTGTGCTGAGACATTATCTGCGAATCCAGTAGTGCTGGCAACTGATGGGTTATGCATGGGGATCGTGGCAACCTGTACCGCATCAAAGAGGCCTGAAGATGACGCAATGAAGCGTCGAAACTGGTAGCGACAAAATAAAATAAAATTATAAGGATGGCTGTAGGTGTTTTTATTTTTTGTCATGTTCCTTCACGTTCGTCAAAGCTATTCAAAGAAGTGATGCATACGTAACCCATGTCGTAATAAAAGGCAAACGGACTGTCACCGCTAATAGGGTACGATGTGTTACACTGTTCTACTGTTGCGCCAGAGCCGAGGAGGATGCATATCTGCCCTGCAATGCCATTCGGATGAAGTGTCGATTTTCTCTGTGGGTGGGGCGAGGGGTGGTGGTGGAGGGGGGAGGGGGGAGGTGGGAGGTGGTCTGGCTGGTACGACCTGACCCATGTCGTCGTGCTCTATGGCCTTCTGTGAGCCATAAACTATTCTGCACATATCCTTTGCACTGCCGAAAAATTTCGTCCCTCACGAGCGGCAATTTCCCTGACGGATGTATCACATTCTCTCATGCCTATAATGCGCCCTCTTTCAAAATCATTGGTTTGACAGTACGGTTCGCTCATACGTCAGCGAGGCATCCTGCATGTCTGCTCAAGTCACCTTCTGTTTATAACGACAGCGAAAGCCGCAGCCACATTTTACCGGTAGGTGGTGTTGCGCCGCGATATCGATGTCGACCTTAACCACGCGGGCCGACAGGGTTCGAATTCTAATCATTTCTATAGAACATATTAATGTACATGTCTTGTGAATATCAACGTCCTATCTCTAGTCGTTCAAGATGTTCTGTTTTTTCTGAAGATGCGTGTAGATTCAGAATTTATATCACAAATGACGTATTAAATCTTACAGGTAGTACACATTCATTACTAACAGTTTCAACTCAGGCGATACATAGATGGGCACATTAACGGCAGCCATTGCATGTTAGCCATGTTCTGAGATGTACGGTGGTGACAATTGGATTGCAAGACAGCAGTCACTTTGGTATCTTCATACACTTATTGAGGGCAATCAGACCAGACTAGCTTGCATTTACAAAAGCGGTATGCACATGATCAAGGTGGTGGTGGTGGTGGTTAGTGTTTAACGTCCCGTAGACAACGAGGTCATTAGAGACGGAGCGCAAGCTCGGATTAGGGAAGGATTGGGAAGGAAATCGGCCGTGCCGTTTCAAAGGAACCATCCCGGCATTTGCCTGAAACGATTTAGGGAAATCACGGAAAACCTAAATCAGGACGGCTGGAGACGGGATTGAACGGTCGTCCTCCCGAATGCTAACCACTGCGCCACCTCGCTCGGTACATGATCAAGGAAAGGATGCATGTATGTCATAATATTGTGTTGGTTTCACGCTGGAGCCAAGTGGGAAATTTTGGGCTGTGAGGAGGTTAACCGCTCAAAATAGCAGCATTGGGGGGGGGGGGGGGGAGAGGGGGTTGGGGCAACCGGTCACTGGGAGTTACATACGGAGTTCCGACTCGCCCATGACTGGCACCTTTCTCTTTTGGTGTCGGACTTCAGGGCCCAGAGCGATGGGCGGTATCTGTTTTTATAATAGCTGAGGCTGTTTTCACGTGAAAGCCTCTTGTTTGGGCAGGAACGCACTATCTCTGCGCCACGCGTGTGCTATTGTTTGTGAGTTTCTGAGAAATTGTCGGCGAACTCCATGGAAAGCCGAAACAACGACGCCACACGTAGCACCCCATTTATTATACTCCACTGGCGCCCGTCTCCAGAAGGCTTCCCGAACAAAGTCCTAATGGGGGCTATGATAGGCTGCCCCACTTCACGAAATATGCAGAAATTGAAGAAGGCAAAAAGAGGTGCAGGAAACTGAATAATGAATTAAGAAGAGAAACTGAAGAAGCAAGGGAAAAATGGATGAAATAGAAATCCGTCGAAATAGAGCAAGTGTAGAAAGAGGGAAAGTATGAAATGATGTAAAGACTGGATAATGAGGTAATTTTTGAACGTAAAAGAAATAGGAATAACATGGAAATAGAAAGAGCGGATGGCACTCTAGCAGAAGAACCACAGGAGGTTTTGAACAGATGGCAAGAATATACTGGATGTCTGTATAAGGGGGATGAAATACAAAGCGAAATTAAGGTTGAAGAGGAGCAATATGTGCCGGAAGATGGAAAGGGATTCACCATCTTGGAAGCAGAATAGAAAAGGCACTGAAGAAGATGAAGAATAGGAAGGCATGTGGAATTGATGATTTGCCAGCAGAACTGTGAAGAATCTGGGAAACAAGGCAAGAAAAGAAATAGTCTACCACTGTAACAGGACATATGACAACAAAGGGGAATGGCCTGAGGACTTCCTTACAACATTTATGATGCCAATAGAGAAAAAGAGAAACACTAAAAAATGTGAAGGGCATAGGACCATCAGTATAATTTCTCATGCACCTAAAGTCTTGCCTAGAGTGTTGAATAGAAGGCTATATGGCAAGCTGGATAGAGGGATTGCAGAGAATCTCTTCGGATTTAGAAGAGGAAAAGCATCAAGAGATGCTATTGGCCTGTTAAGAAAATTGTTCAAATGGTTCTGAGCACTATGGGACTTAACATCTGAGGTCATCAGTCCCCTAGAACTTAGAACTACTTAAACGTAACTAACCTAAGGACATCGCACACATCCATGCCCGAGGCAGGATTCGAACCTGTGACCGTAGCGGTCACGCAGTTCAAAACTGAAGCGCCTAGAAGAGCACGGCCACCCCGGCCGGCACCTGTTAAGAACTATAGGAGAAAGATATATGGAAAAAGGTAGAGAAATCTTTGCTGTTTATATAGATTTAGAAAAGGCTTTACACAGAGTTCAGTGGAACAAGCCGATGGATATTTTGAAGAGGAAAGGAGTGGATTGGAAAGAGAGACGACTGATACAGAATCTATATTTACGCCAGAAAGTAAGGATAAGGAGTGGAAATGAAATGTCAGAAGGAAGCAGCACTGGACGAGGTGTTAGACAAGGTTGTTGCCTTTCCCCACTGTTGTTTAACACAAAGGCCTAGAAGGTAAAAGTGAAATATGTATTAGTGGAAAGAGAACAGAATGTATAAGATTTGCTGATAACATGGTATTTGTGGCAGAAAGTGAGCGGACAGTGAATAACATGCTGAAAGATCTGAATAAAGCTCGTGTGGAATATGGTGAAAGGGTACAGTACCGCCCGACATTGAAAATAGGTACAACATACTTCATTATTTTTGTCAGAACAACACATTTTTTTTTGTAAAATAACTCAATTTCAATTAATACAGCGAAGCCGGATACCAGTGTGGGAAAGAATGACAATTTATTTATTTAATTGATCACATGTGCACTCCCACAAAATAAATCCCTACATCCAGTTTGGTGAGATCTGTGAAATGAATGAATGTATGGTCGTCTGCTAACCGCAGATAGTGAATGTGAATATATGATCATCTTTGAGACGATCCTTTGGCCACCTTTGGTGGGACCAAAGAGATGAAATTTACCTGAGCTTTGGGCGCCTGAAATGTGGCTGACCAATACGGTAGCAAGGTGCTCCCCCACTTGAGCAAAGGTGCGAGAGGACCTGGAGAACGGCCATGTTTCAGCACTCTGCCGCTGGATCTTGCGCTGTTAAGACCTGTTTTAGTTGTGCTCCTTAAAGACAAAAGAGTGGATACATGGTATACATGTGGAATATTTAAGAGTAGTTTGAAATAATAATTTCTCTATTTCAGGAACTTTTGTGGGGAGAATTAAATGTCAGGCAGGTAATATTTATGGGATTGTAGTAATCTTAGGAAGTGACCAACGGTCACAATGAAACCACGTGTAGCAATAAGTTGAAATACTTCCGTGTGCTTAAGTTAAGCTGAATTACTAGCGTGTATACAATAAGTTGAAATATTTAAGAAATAGCGTGTGTACCATAAGTTGAAATATTTAAGAAATAGCGGTTGTACCATAAGTTGAAATATTTAAGAAATGGCGTGTGCAGGACTTAAAATTAGAGACGAGTACTTCCACGTGGTGAGTACTGTGTGAGTCTCAAACTGTGTATGAGACAAAAGATAAAGAGAAGTACTCGTCCATGGTATCAGTTGAGGACTCGCGTGTGTGATGAATACGTTCTTAATATTACTTTGCGTGAAATGATTCCGTGTGACGCTAGATTCAAACTCTGAGAGAGAAGCAAGGTGAGTCGGCCGTCTTTCCAGCAACGCCACTTGGCTTGCATTGCACAGGAAGACGTGCATATATCTCCAGATTTCATAGTAGGAAAGTAGAATTATGAAGTGGGGCAGTGTCGTGTGAAACTGGGATAAATATTAATTGAAGTGGGAAAGCTGAAAGTGATAACGTTGTGACTATGTAGTGTTTTGTATTCCATGTCGTAGTGTGGTGTATGTCATGTAATTTGGGTATGTGTGGTTTGCATGGGAGAGTAGCAAGGTAGTTTCAAAAGATTAGTGGGTTATGCTTGTTCCTGCGGTACCGCTCGGTCTGGAGGAAAGTTTCGTGATGATGATTGTGAGAGTCGAAGTGTGAGGTATAATAAAAGATCCACTATCCTATCCTGAAAGTGCACTGTAGCGTTAAATAATTACGAGACCATAATATAGAGATTCACCAATGTAAAGCCATGCCCACTGGGCGGAATTTCTCATGTGTTATTGTTGTAGGTTATAGAATTTGTGTGTTTAGGTTAGATAATTTATCGGAATAAATAAGATAGTGAAAAGAAAAAGATTGGTGGACTTTTCCTTCGAATTGTATGTTGTCATAATGTCCCGAATTTATAATGTGTCCGCCATTCATATTCAGTGCGGTGGCCACGTGTTGACAAAAGCCGCCGGCCGCGGTGGTCTCGCGGTTCTAGGAGCGCAGTCCAGAACCGTGCGACTGCTACGGTCGCAGGTTCGAATCCTGCCTCGGGCATGGATGTGTGTGATGTCCTTAGATTAGTTAGGTTTAAGTAGTTCTAAGTTCTAGGGGACTGATGACCACAGCAGTTGAGTCCCATAGTGCTCAGAGCCATTTGAACCATTTTTGAACAAAAGCCGTTAAATAAAAAAGACAAAAAGAAAATGTGGTATTGCCAGTGCGTACAGTCAGAGTTCTGTAAATTACTGATAGTCAGATGCGTGTTTCCGTTGCGTATTAATGAAATAGGAGAATAACTTGTAACTTAAGTGTGAGTACTAGAGTTCATGTTACTCGATAAATAAGAATGAATCCACTCGCTTGGCAGACCACTCATCTTGCAGGCCTGACTGCTTGATGCCACAGTATGAGCAAGGCATGTGGGTGCCTCTCAATGGGATGCAAATAAACACAGCAAAAACAAAGGGTATGGTCATCAGTACAAGACGCAGACTGTCCAATAATAAAATAGGACAATCTATCATTAGCCAAGTAAGTGCATAAGCACAATAACTGAAGGCCTGAGATGTCGCCAGGTGAAAACTCGAGTTGCCATAGAGAAGGAGGCATTCAACAGAAAGAGGAGACTCTTTTATAGCAAATTAGATAAAGGGCTAAGGAAACGGCTTGGCTAATATTTTGTCTGGAGTGTGGCACAATATGGGGCAGAAACATGGACGCTGAGACGAGAGGATGAAAATGGTTAGAAGCATTTGAGATGTGGATATGGAGGAGAATGGAGAGAATAAGCTGGGTGGGAAGAGTGAGTAATGATAGAGGATTGGAAAGGGATGGTGAGAGAAGACGTCTGCTGAATGTTGTAAGAGAAAGGGAGAAGAACTGATTGGCACATTTGTTGAGCAGGGAGTGCTTACTAGCAGTTGCTTTGGAAGGACTGGTTTGTAGGAGAAGACTGAGAGGAAGAAGGAGATACGAGATGATAGACGACATAAAGGGAAGAGTCCAAAAAGATGTCCAAAAGTAGTGCACTCCTCCACACCTGGTGACAGTCTTCCGCATGCCTAAAATTTCCTAGCCAATCACCCAAGATGCCGCCAATTCCAGCCAGTGGTACCATTTTTAATGTCTTTCGTCCGCCCTCGAATGGTTCCGTAAAAACTACTCTCGCAGCCAATATTTTTACCGCCTTTCTTTGTCTAAAAAGAGGAACTCAGAGCCAATGTCAAAGGCCGTCTACCAATGACCGAACGTGCTTTTCCCGTCGGCGTGATTTCGTCACTGAGGAGAAACAAAAGAGAAAACAAGTTCTACAATTTCAGTGTGGGCTTGATGGGCCACCAGACGCACAGTAAAATCACAGTCAGCGGTGGTTTTTTGTACACATTCTGAAGATGTTATCTGCAGCCGGAGCCTTTGCTTTTGCACACCCAGCATCGCGCTTCTCCTAAATCTCTCACTCCACCAACAAGTTCTTCCCGTCTGTCTAGGGGCGCAGTTGAGGCCCACCGGTTAGACTGGGGGAACAGCGGAAGGCTGCATCTTTAGCACTGCACCTGCGTCATGCTGTATTCTCACAGCGCCTGATGGTCTTTGGCCCGGCACTGCCCCGGTGACCGTCCGTCCGCCCACACAAAGCCCCATTCTCCTGCTTTCCCTGGGCCGTGAGTTCCGTGTCCAGATTTTGAAAGAACACCGCCGCTTGTGTCCCACGGGACTGAGCCCACGGCGGACCCTCGCTCCCTTGGGCTCTTCCGCCCTGGACAGCACAGTGGCTGCTCCTGCGCATCATGATATGGCCTGCATGATACCCCGTGAGAGAAGATAGACACAGAGAGATAGTACTGTCCCTGCAGTCACTGTCGTATTCCTCCTTAAGATTACAGGCGCAACTGTCCCGTTTTAAATGTCATTAATGTACTACACGCTCCATCTCTGTTTACATGGATGAGATTTGGCTACCAGGATGGGTTCAGCCATCTTTCAGTGCTCTGAATAACTGTATACTCCATTTTGCAACTCAAAAGTCGTTAAAATATAGATTCATAATTGAAGCATAGCCCACAAGGACTCGTGGTCATCCGAAAGTTCCCCGTGTTGTGCAGTGGCGTAAGTGACACTCAGGGGAAACTCCAACCTTGTGCTCTTCCCTTCCCCTTGACTCACAATAGCCCCTAAATTTTGTTTAATCCTCGTTGCTGTTTACTCTTTTAGTGAGATCAACACGACTTTAAAACGAAGAAATAGGTATGCATTACAATAACTTCTGTGTAATGCGGTCAAAATAAAAAACGCTGGAAATATACGTCTACAAAATATACGATAATGATCGAAGCAGACGAAATGCATTAAAATCGACGCTGCAGCTGGGGCTCGAACCCGGGTTTTCTTGTTTGATACGAAGAAACGCTAACCATTACACTTCAGTACAATGACCAACATTGCTGCACCAGCTACTTCAGGTGAGTGCCCTCCCCAACACGAACTTCATTTTTCCCTTACATATTGTCACTACTGCCAGATCTCTCCAATATTGGCAAGTACCCCAGCATTGGACGTAATGAGACGTTCTTGAACCATTGGTGATCTTATAGATCTTATGATTAAATGTTTCCCTGTACGGTTAGCGTTTCTGCCTAGCAAGAAAGAAGACCCGGGTTCGAGTTCCGGCCGCAGCACAAATTTTAATTCATTTCGTCTGTTTCGATCATTATCGAAGATAATAAAAAGAGACTTAAATGTCTCAGGGAAACATTTAATCATAAGGTCCATAAAATCAATAAACCGGAATGTGTGCTAAATGAAAAAAAAAAAAGATTTCGAAAGCCACAGTTATTTCAGTAATTTTGACGACCTGTTCTAAAGTTATTCCCCGCATATGTCAGTTGTTTAATAATTAGATCTCTGGCAATACGAATAAATTCATCTTTTATCACACCATGTACAAGAACATCTGTGAAGTGTTAACAAACATGTGTATGAAAATGTGCCTCTTGAGTGAAGTGATATGTACGAAAGGGATGGAGAAAAGAATGTATAATGGTGCTAAAAAATTAAAAACGCTTTCCTTGGATTGTGTGGTAAGTTTACACTGTTCATCTTTGTCAACTATTTCGCACATATTATGAGGGTTTGACTTACGAAATTCATAATCTAACAACTATCCTTTTCATGACAGGACTATGCATTTTACTTCATTCAAGACAAAGAAATAAAGCATGTATTAAGACAAATAACATTTGAGGATGGACCCACAGGATCCGAAATGCATCGTAATGTAATAAAACATGAAAAGTTGTGATTGAAGTCGTTTTTCAATTCATACTTCCAGTACAAAAAACACACGTTCCAAAACCGCATATAATAACGTAATTGCTTTTTCAATGTTTCATTGCCGATCATCGCACATTCGCAACAAAGTAAACTACAAACGCAAAATATATTCTATACGCTTTTGTTGCATTGTCTCACTTTACACAGAGAGATAGGCGTCATCTTCTAGTCGAAAACAAATAACAAAAGTCTCTACACCAGGGAGATACAGAACTTAGACAAGTGTTCTTCATCACAATCTAGTCCGAATCTCTTATTGATTTCGTGCAATACATTTGTGCCCCTTCCCATTTTATAATCCTCCTTTGGATTCTCTTCTTCCACTTCTAGTTGTTCTTCGTCAACTTCTAATTCTTCCTAATTCTTTTAGTCTCTCACAAAATTACGCCCAAGCGAAAACAAAGATCAGGGCATGTACCCCTGCTGACAGACATTAGCGACAGAAATGTTGTTATCCAACAGGCACACTGCATTACGCTACAGTATTCAAAGGCTGCCGGCCGGTGTGGCCGAGCGGTTCTAGGCGCTTCAGTCTGGAACCGCGCGACCGCTACGGTCGCAGGTTCGAATCCTGCCTCGGGCATGGATGTGTGTGATGTCCTTAGGTTGGTTAGGTTTAAGTAGTTCTAAGTTCTAGGGGACTGATGACCTCAGAAGTTAAGTCCCATAGTGCTCAGAGCCATTTGTTAAGTCCCATTGGCACAGAGCCATTTCAACCATTTGAACTCAAAGGCTGTTGCATCAAATTTGCTCGCAGTGCTTGTAATATCCCCACGGAAAATTACCCTCTACCACGCACTAATTAATAGTGATCAATCAAATTATCTACATTTATTTACGTTTGAAAAGTATCGGATTAGATTTTTCTAGTAAAATATGCGCCGACAGCTAGTCGACGCCAAGGTATTTTTCTAGTACGTTTATTCTTTGGAACAACAGAGGTACAGATATGTATACTCCATGGTTAATATAGTTTAGAGAGAGAGGGAGAAGGGAACAGTTTCGGAAATATCGGTGGGAGGATTTTTGGATTCCTAAAGAAGTTTAGGTACTCTTCTTCGCACTAAAGCGAACAAGGGAAATTTGTGCCGATAGCGGGATAGATAAAGAAATGATAAACCTGTAAAAAAGTAACTTTCCTGAGACTTAAAATACACGGAAACGGAACCTGTAATTAACAAGGATTCAATATACATCTTTCATCAGAAATAAGGTTTGTGACCATTTTATTACAGAGTGAATGAAAAATGAGTTCTCTGTATGAATCATTGATGATTGTCTAGGCCTGTAATTAATTGGGAAGTTTCAGCTGTGACGAAGAGAACCTACAATCTATGAGTTTTATAAATCGTCCAAAAAGGCTTCGTCCACATCTGAAATATTAGATCTGTCGTAAACTGAACGAATTGTTCAAACGATCGATTTTCCCAACTGAATGCAGCGCTTAATAATAATAACAAATGTAAAGATTTTTTCTAGCAAGACCGCCGCTGAGTATTAAGACGAAGGGCTCTACCGGAGATTCGACCAGGCTGATCTCAAGTAATTTATATTTGGATTGTACACAGATAAATTAGAGAGAGAGAGAGAGAGTGAATGTAATTCTAGAAATTACTTAGAATCCTCCAGTAGTATAATTGTTTGTCTGTCCTTTTACGGATCAGCCAATCATAATACACGAAGCCCTGACTTTACTGTACTGATTCAGGTGTGAGAGTGAAGGAGCGATAAAGACGACAGACACACTTCTGTACAGACAAACATTACACCAAGTTAGCGGCAAGCTGCATTCACACACAAAGACTTTCATCAGAAACAAAACCACAAAACAAAGTAGTAATCAGAGAATTCATTAGAATGGCCAATCCGTGACAGGACACGTTTTTGGACGTTGTTAAAATAATTTTGTTCTTTGTTTCATGTGAACGACGACGAGACAACCTAACTTGAAAAAAAGAGAAGAAATACTCGCAGTCGAATTACTTGGATCCACAGATAAATACCACGCAGGGCGCAGACAAAAGGCCAGATCTATAATTTTTTAAATAAAGCTTGCTAGTATTCTGGAAGTAGACGTAGTTTTGAACATTTACTAATTGTGTTTATACAAGACGTAGTTTGATTGCACTGCCCTAGTTGCATTTAACTGTATAGTTTGATTGCACTGCCCTAGTTGCATTTAACTGTATAAGTACTATACGAAAGTATTCTTGTATGAAGGGAGATATATATAAATGTTGACTGTAGAACATTTATATGGTTTTAACTAGGGCAATGTTTAAGATGAGTCCCGCAGAGCAGAACACGCAACAGCCTTCAGCTGTGAGCACCGATGATAATGAGGTAGTAAGAAGTGTTGTAGAGCCGATAGCTACAGATAGCGCAATAGAACGCCCGGTAGACACGGCTGGAGATGTAACAGCAGGGATGCAACATGGATTAGATCCATTAGTAATTATAATGAGTCAGATGCAAATGTTAACTGAGAACATGAATAATATGAACACAAAATTAGCCTCAGTTACGGAAGGGCAGGAAAATTTGAAAACCGACATGAACACAAAATTAGCCTCAGTTACTGAAGGGCAGGAAAATTTGAAAACCGACATTAACAGGAAATTAGCCTCAGTTACTGAAGGGCAGGAAAATTTGAAAGCTGAGATTAAGCAGCAGTTACATGAAAGTTTTACCGAATTAGAGCAGCGGATAGAGGAAAAGACAAAGGAACTAAAAGATCAGGCCGAAGAGACGGAACGAAAATTAACTGCACAAATCGAATTGGTTAAAGCTCAATGTGAGGAATCTACTCAACGCGTTCGTGTAGAAATGAAGGAGTACGTGGCTATTAAGATAGATACCGTACGGGAACAGGTGGAAATGGTTCCGCAGTTAGTACAAAAGCAAGATGCCATGTCATGTGCAATTGCGCAACTCCCTGAATTGGCACGTACGCAGACGAACCTAAAGGAAAGTGTGGAACATCTGACAGAACGTCAAGACGTTATTGACCACCAGATTAATGTATTAACGGGTAAATTATCCGAAATCACATTAGAAAACAAAAGGCTAATGTGTGAAAACGTTGAGCAAAATGTTAAAGCAGCATTCCAGAGTCTATGCGGCAAACAGGAAGAGAATTTGTTTGCGAAAGGACTTGAGGAAGTGCGACAGCAGTTAGGTGCTGATTTCGAGCATTGGAAACAAACGATCGAAGAGTCGATACGCGTTTCACAACAAGGCTCAGAACAAATGAATACAGGCCGACAGCAGAAGTTGTCAGCGACTATAGACCCCGTTACTGCACATTCGCACACAATACCGACATGTGTAAGTAACTCAAATATCAAATTGCCACGAGCTAGTTGTTCGCGTGACGTTTTAGCGGATGGAGATTACGAAAGCCTTTGTCATGCCGAAGAAAAAATGATAAAGCATCGGCAATTTCAGATTTTTAACACTGACAAAAGGGGGGTCCATCCGATTGTTTTTATTCGAAGTTTTAGAGGAGTGCTACCCAGAAATTGGTCGGAGTGGCAGAAGATCAGTTTCGTTACTGGGTATATACAAGGTTCGGGGGCGATCTGGGCCTCGGACATGACTTCTGTTTGCTCGACCTATGAAGATTTTGAAAAAGCGTTTTTAGCAAAATTCTGGTCAGAAGGGGTACAGGAACGCCTAAGGCAGGAGGTGCTCTACCCAGAGCCTTTCTCTTTTTCGAAAGGAAGCCTTAGGAAGTATTTTGAAAAATATATAAATAAAACAAGATATTGGGACAGACCTATGCCTTTGCCAGACATAATAAACATACTTAAGGCAAGATTACCAACTAGCATCCGGAATCAATTAATTTACGGCAACGATAAAGACCTGGAGTCGTTCCTCACGACGTTAGATCATATAGACATTATAGAAGAGAACAGCCAGAAAGCCCGTAATAACAGATTCCAATATAGGGAGATAGAACTTCCGGCAAATGGTAGGCAAGGGAACGCACAGAGATCGATAAATAGTGGAGAAACCCCTCAAAATCTCAACAATAATACCGGCAATAGTCTTGCGAGGGGCTATCCAAGGAATAACAGGAATGGGAAACGATACAATCCCGTATGGGGGAACGAAAGGAATTTCAGACCCCAAGCTTGGAATAATAACGGTAATAGAAAGTGGAATCAAACGGGGGGAATAAACTCCAACAACCAACATCAGTGGGGACGGACATCTACGAATCAACCGGTAATTACCGAAGTAACGGACGATGTCAACAACCAGGCGAATCAAAATCCAACAAACTTGTAAGGACCCACTCGTGCCCCGGAGGAGCGGTCAACAATAGGTTGAGGGGCAACAGGATATGTGTACCAATGCTAACGTATAATGATGGACGATTACTGGCAGATGAATTGATCGAAGACTTAGAACCCAAAGATGAAGATAAGGAACAGGTGGCAGTAGCCGAAGTGCAAGTCATTTTGGAGACTGTACCTATAACGGCGGTTTTAGACACAGCTGCAACCACGAATGTTATTTCGGAGGCTCTATTCAACAAGATCAGAAATATAAGAAGAGTACCAATTTTTCCAGTTCAAAATTGCAGAATAATAGGCGCCGTTGGGGCTCGATCGGCGAATGTAAAAGTGCAGTCACTACTTAGTGTAGAAGTAGGAAATGTAGCAATATTAAGCACATTCCTTGTTGTGAAAAATTTGTTGGTAGACTGCATTATCGGAGTCGACAGCCTACGTCAATACGGATGCAGAATAGATTTTAATACAGGAAAAATTTGGTTAAATATAAATAAACAAGAAATTGAGTTGGACTTGTTGAAAAAGGAAGGCCTTACCAGAAAATATAATAGTGGGATTAGTGTGCAAGTAATCAGGACTGCACAGAATTCTAAACAGCACGAAAATAATGAGTTCCAAGTCAAAGGAGATTTCGGTCAATTAGTGTATGAGAAGTTAAATGAATCCGACTGCATCACTGAAGATCAGAAGAAGCAGCTCAAAGAATTATTTTTAGTTTATGAAAACGTGTTTGATGAAAGGCCAGGAGTGAGTAAAGGATACATATGCCATCTCTACGTTAAGCCGCACGAAACATATTGTCGAACTTTCTATCCTGTTCCCTGGAGGTTAAAGGCTCAAGTTCAAAAAGAAATAGATCGCATGTTGAAATGGGGTTTGATCGAACCCTCTACAAGCCCATACTGCTCCCCATTGTTGGTCGTGCCAAAAGCATACACGGGATCGAACAAAATAAAAGCGTTATTTCCTCACGACGACTTAAAAAGATATAATGAAGATTAGGAGGTAGGGAGGAATGGTGTTCCGAGTGACAGAGATGAACGCTCGTAAGAAATATAACAATGAACTGTGTGTGTGTAGTGTTAAAAACCTTTAAAGTGAAGTAGTTAATCCATGACATAGAATATAGAAATAGTGACTAATTATTACTATTGAGTGTTGTAAAAAGGATAGTGGAGATAGGCTTCACCTGTGGTTTGAGTGAACATAGAACTTTAGCTTTGCTAATGTGATCAAGATGTATAAAGTATCTGACTGACTTTCGAGAAGAATGAAATGTTTCCAGCAAATGGCGGTGAATAAAAAAAAAAAAAAAAAGGTTCAAAGTGAATATTCATAGATAATCTCATGTGAACGCTTAGATGTATAAACGTGTGAAGGGATGTGTTGTGGTAGTGAATCGTGAGTGACGGTTAACGCCGCAAAAACAATTTCCCGCGCAAAACAGTTGACGTCGGCGCGAGAATTAAAATCGATAGAGACGACACAGATATGCTTTATAAGAGACTCGCACCAAACGCGAGGATAAACTGATTCATGTTGAACTTTAAAAGGAATAGGTGTTATAATTACAAGTTAAGAGTTTTTAATTTATTAATGAATAATTAAAAAAAGTAATATTCATAGAATTAATAGTTGCTTAATGGTTTGTGTTCGTTTGGGAATTATGTTTGAAAAATCCATTTCCATAGATGAGCATGGATGAACGCAGTATGAATCAGAGAGTAAATGAAAGAAGCGAATCCGCATTCCTCAATGCTAATAATTTTTACATTTCAGCACTAAAGCGAAGAAATATATGTGTTTAGAGTAAAAAGTTTTTGAGGATAGCTAAATTATATGACTTATTAAGGAAATATGGATGATGTCTTGGTATAAAATGAACTACACTTTCCATTATTCGATGATTTGAATCCAAAATCTATAGTAAGTTACATGAATCCTTTAAATTACGAAGAACAAATCAGTCATAGAAAATTTGTTAAAGCGTTTGGATTTCTAAGTACAAGTGGGGAGACAAAGTAAAAAGGAGTATTCAAACGAGAGTAAATCGGATGATGCTTTTGGCAACATCATTAATTAAGAGTTGAATTCATTGAAATACGTCGTAACAAAAAGGATCCATGAAGCCATAAGGATTTTGCTTTCAAAAAGGAGAATCTTGGACGGTGCAACCTAATCAGTTCTCTTACAGGAAGAGTTTCCCTTTTGGTCACTGCTAATTCTTTTGGAATGAATGTTGCATGTGAATTCGAGTATCCCTGTTCCTTCTACTCTTCCCATTGTGGGCCGCGTAGAAGATCAACGACAAAGGGGGCCGCGTAGAAGACCGACTACAAATGTGGACGTCGGGGACATGCAAGACCCGGGGGAGTTTAGCACCGCAAGATAGTGTACTAGGAGCAAGACTGTAAAACGCAAATTCACGTTATTTATTGTAAAAAGTTTTTTTTTTGCTAGTGGCACAAACTACTCTCTTCCAAATCGTGATACAAATTGATCCCTATCTTTTCTTTAGAGATAAATTTCAAAATTATTTTTGTTCTTCTATAGGCTTTCCTATCTTCTATGTACCGTAGGCTGGGGGTCTAAGCTTAAGAGGTTTTCCAAGGTTTCCCTGCTTAAGAAAGTTCCCGAATGGGTAGACCCTGACAACAATTCATGAAAGATCGTCTTCCTTGGTTGTGCACAGCAAACATAACAACGAGATGCACGTAAAAGCAATACAGTCGCGGTACCTGTCTCTTCATTTCTTCTGTTTTCCACATTTCTTTTCTTCGTCTGTCTCAAACAGAATATTCTTTTTCAGTCGGAGGACTGACAATCATCACTTCCGGGTTATCCACGCTAATAGATAGCTCGCGAAGTGTGTTCGGTGAATCAAAATTGAGCTCACAAACTTCGCTCGCTGCGAGGGGCATTGTAATATCCCCACGGAAAATTACCCTCTACCACGCACTAATTAATAGTGATCAATCAAATTATCTACATTTATTTACGTTTGAAAAGTATCGGATTAGATTTTTCTAGTAAAATATGCGCCGACAGCTAGTCGACGCCAAGGTATTTTTCTAGTACGTTTATTCTTTGGAACAACAGAGGTACAGATATGTATACTCCATGGTTAATATAGTTTAGAGAGAGAGGGAGAAGGGAACAGTTTCGGAAATATCGGTGGGAGGATTTTTGGATTCCTAAAGAAGTTTAGGTACTCTTCTTCGCACTAAAGCGAACAAGGGAAATTTGTGCCGATAGCGGGATAGATAAAGAAATGATAAACCTGTAAAAAAGTAACTTTCCTGAGACTTAAAATACACGGAAACGGAACCTGTAATTAACAAGGATTCAATATACATCTTTCACCAGAAATAAGGTTTGTGACCATTTTATTACAGAGTGAATGAAAAATGAGTTCTCTGTATGAATCATTGATGATTGTCTAGGCCTGTAATTAATTGGGAAGTTTCAGCTGTGACGAAGAGAACCTGCAATCTATGAGTTTTATAAATCGTCCAAAAAGGCTTCGTCCACATCTGAAATATTAGATCTGTCGTAAACTGAACGAATTGTTCAAACGATCGATTTTCCCAACTGAATGCAGCGCTTAATAATAATAACAAATGTAAAGATTTTTTCTAGCAAGACCGCCGCTGAGTATTAAGACGAAGGGCTCTACCGGAGATTCGACCAGGCTGATCTCAAGTAATTTATATTTGGATTGTACACAGATAAATTAGAGAGAGAGAGAGAGAGTGAATGTAATTCTAGAAATTACTTAGAATCCTCCAGTAGTATAATTGTTTGTCTGTCCTTTTACGGATCAGCCAATCATAATACACGAAGCCCTGACTTTACTGTACTGATTCAGGTGTGAGAGTGAAGGAGCGATAAAGACGACAGACACACTTCTGTACAGACAAACATTACACCAAGTTAGCGGCAAGCTGCATTCACACACAAAGACTTTCATCAGAAACAAAACCACAAAACAAAGTAGTAATCAGAGAATTCATTAGATGCTTTTTCTCTCTTCTCACGATATACTCTCAAATCCATCATCAACAAAGAAGAATTTCTGTATAATGTTCGAAAATACAGAAAGTGACAGAGTTTGGTAGATAGAGTTTTAAGTAGAAACGTATATCTAGTTGTGGTCGGTTTCTACCAGGTGATCAAAAAGTCAGTATAAATTTGAAAACTGAATAAGTCACGGAATAATGTAGATAGAGAGGTACAAATTGACACACATGCTTGGAATGACAGGGGGTTTTATTAGAACCAAAAAAATACAAACGTTCAAAAAATGCCCGACAGATGGCACTTCATCTTATCAGAATAGCAATAATTAGCATAACAAAGTAAGGCAAATCAAAGATGATGTTCTTTACAGGAAATGCTCAATATGTCCACCATCTTTCCTCAACAATAGCTGTAGTCGAGGAATAATGTTGTGAACAGTACTGTAAAGCATGTCCGGAGTTAAGGTGAGGCATTGGCGTCGGATGTCGTCTTTCAGCATCCCTAGAGATGTAGGTCGATCACGATACACTTGCGACTTCAGGTAACCCCAAAGCCAATAATCGCACGGACTGAGGTCTGGGGACCTGGGAGGCCAAGCATGACGAAAGTGGCGGCTGAGCACACGATCATCACCAAACGACGCGCGAGATCTTTCACGCGTCTAGCAATATGGGGTAAAGCGTCATCCTGCATGAACATCGTACGTTCCAGCAGGAATTTGTCAGCCAGGCTGGGGATGCGATTCTGTAACATATCGGCGTACAAACTGCCTATTGGCTTCTGTCTCGGGTTCTTCGGCCGACGTTCATCTAATGATTTTTCTGACGTTTCGCCAGCACGAGTGGCTGGCATTGTCAAAGTTTCACCCTCCATTGCCGGTGGTGAACTGGAGCCGAGCTCGCGGGCGCAGACTATATGTACCTGGCGCGCCAACGTCCGAGGGCTTCTCCGCGGTCATTTCCGGTGCGGTTCTCCTCTTGCTACCTGCGACGGTCGTTCGCTGCAGTACGGGAAGCCAGGATCCGTTGACCTTAAGGCTTTCCTCTTTCTTGTTCAAACTGTTCGCGTGTTTTTGTATTTCTACAGCTTCTCTGAACAAGCGCGTGTGATAGTGGTTCTCTACAGCCAGAACTTCCGTGTCGGCGAATTTTATTACGTGGTCGGTCTCATTCAGTGCGTGTTCTGCCACGGCCGATTTCTCCACCTGCCCCAACCTGCAATGTCGCTTATGCTCCTTGATCCTGGTGTTAATGGATCGTCCAGTCATCCCGACATAAACTTTTCCGCATGTGCATGGTATGCGGTATATTCCCGACATTGAAAGTGGGTCTCTTTTCTCCTTCGCCGATCTGAGACACTCTTTGATCTTCCTTGTCGGTTTGAAGATCGTCTTTACGCCATGTTTGCGCAATATACGGCCGATTCTGTCCGTCACTCTGGGAATGTATGGCAGAAAGGCCGTACCCGACATTTCTTTTTCCGGTTCCTTACTTCGCCGAGTGTTTGGCTCAGTTACACTTCTAATATAATTTGTGGAGTACCCATTGCTCCTCAGGACTGTTTCCAGGTGTTGCATTTCTCGTTTGAGGTGTTGCGGCTCACATATTCGTCCTGCTCTCGTTACGAGCGTACTAATCATGCCCCTTTTCTGGCTCGGGTGGTGGTTTGACAGTTTGTGCAGGTATCGGTCCGTGTGAGTCGGTTTTCGATACACGCTGTGTCCCAGGTTTTCGCCGTCCCTTGTGACCAGCACATCTAGAAATGGCAGTTTCTTGTCCTTTTCTACTTCCATGGTAAATGTTATGTTGGCATGGAGGCTGTTCAAGTGTCTTAGGAAGTCACTAAGCTGTTCTTCACCATGGCTCCACACCACGAAAGTATCATCGACGTACCTGTACCACACCTTAGGTTTGCAAGTCGCCGAGTCCAGTGCCTGTGCCTCGAATTGTTCCATGAAGAAGTTGGCCACCACTGGACTGAGAGGACTACCCATGGCGACGCCTTCCAGCTGTTCGTAGAAGTCGCCATTCCACGTGAAATAGCTCGTGGTGAGACATGCATGGAAGAGCTTTCTGATGTCTAGCGGGAAAATGGAACCGATGTGCTCCAGAGCGTCACTGAGTGGCACTTTCGTAAACCGGCAATGGAGGGTGAAACTTTGACAATGCCAGCCACTCGTGCTGGCGAAACGTCAGAAAAATCATTAGATGAACGTCGGCCGAAGAACCCTAGACAGAAGCCAATAGGCAGTTTGTCAACAAGTGGCCACGAAAGCCTCAACAATTTTGTATTACGCCTCTACGGGGAGGAGATTTGCAGATTGTACCGACGCCTTGACCAACGACGGAAGAAGAAAGCGCGACTGATGTCCTCTCTCGCCTTTCTGTCACGGTGCCGAGATGAATGTGCTACACCGAAGTTCTTGAGATGCAAGCGCCTATTCACCACCGCCCAAGCACATCGTATCTACAACAGAATGGAACGAGCTTTTCTTCGTGAGCGAATACATACAACACGGAGAGACTTGGCAAGAACGGATCAGGAACTTCTGGACATTTTCTATCAACTAAGTAGCAGAATGCATCGAGACGACTGGGACAAGATCGACAGCGTCATTCACAGGAGCATGCAGAACGAACTCGAGCGCTGCACCGAGCGACAGAAGAAAAAGTTTGAAAGATGCCGGAAGCAGACCGACAAGGCGACTCCCGACATGTCACACACAGTGGTCAACCTCACTGAACGACAATTGACCGAAGCGGAAGTGTCTGTTCTTCAAAAAGGAGGGAATTTCGCTATCATCCCGAGAACCATACCTATGGAGGACATCATTGCCAACACCGAAGCAGCCATTCGTGCCCTTCCTTGTGAAAGGGCAGAGGAAATACGCACGGAAACAGCCAGGATACTGCGCCGAGCAAAACCGCCAGCTTGCAACCTGAAGAAAGAAGAGGTACAAGCCATTAAGAATCTCAACGCCGACAAGAGTATATTGGTACTGCCTGCCGATAAGGGGAATGCGACCGTCGTAATGAAGACCGAAGATTATGAGCAAAAGATCCGAGACCTATTAGATCCGACGACGTACCGAAAACTAAGCGCAGATCCGACGCAACGTATCACACGGAATACGAATCGATTGATCAAGGCGTCTTCTCTGCCGGCGGACATACAGAGAAACCTGCGCAACACAGAAGCCCTACCACCTCGGCTGTATGGATTACCCAAGATCCATAAGAACAACGTTCCACTGAGACCGATCGTTAGCGCTCCTGGATCACCGACATATAAGCTGGCAAAACACTTGGCCTCTCTGCTCCAACCACACGTGGGGAAGACCGACACATACATTAAGGACTCAGGACATTTCATTGAGAAGCTGAAGAAACTGAAACTTGCACCAAACGACATCCTGGTCAGCTTTGATGTTGTTTCGTTATTTACGAAAGTGCCACTCAGTGACGCCCTGGAACACATCGGTTCCATGTTCCCGCAAGACATCAAAAAGCTCTTCCATGCAAGTCTCACCACGAGCTATTTCACGTGGAATGGCGACTTCTACGAACAGCTGGAAGGCGTCGCCATGGGTAGTCCTCTCAGTCCAGTGGTGGCCAACTTCTTCATGGAACAATTCGAAGCACAGGCACTGGACTCGGCGACTTGCAAACCTAAGGTGTGGTACAGGTACGTCGATGATACTTTCGTGGTGTGGAGCCATGGTGAAGAACAGCTTAGTGACTTCCTAAGACACTTGAACAGCCTCCATGCCAACATAACATTTACCATGGAAGTAGAAAAGGACAAGAAACTGCCATTTCTAGATGTGCTGGTCACAAGGGACGGCGAAAACCTGGGACACAGCGTGTATCGAAAACCGACTCACACGGACCGATACCTGCACAAACTGTCAAACCACCACCCGAGCCAGAAAAGGGGCATGATTAGTACGCTCGTAACGAGAGCAGGACGAATATGTGAGCCGCAACACCTCAAACGAGAAATGCAACACCTGGAAACAGTCCTGAGGAGCAATGGGTACTCCACAAATTATATTAGAAGTGTAACTGAGCCAAATACTCGGCGAAGTAAGGAACCGGAAAAAGAAATGTCGGGTACGGCCTTTCTGCCATACATTCCCAGAGTGACGGACAGAATCGGCCGTATATTGCGCAAACATGGCGTAAAGACGATCTTCAAACCGACAAGGAAGATCAAAGAGTGTCTCAGATCGGCGAAGGAGAAAAGAGACCCACTTTCAATGTCGGGAATATACCGCATACCATGCACATGCGGAAAAGTTTATGTCGGGATGACTGGACGATCCATTAACACCAGGATCAAGGAGCATAAGCGACATTGCAGGTTGGGGCAGGTGGAGAAATCGGCCGTGGCAGAACACGCACTGAATGAGACCGACCACGTAATAAAATTCGCCGACACGGAAGTTCTGGCTGTAGAGAACCACTATCACACGCGCTTGTTCAGAGAAGCTGTAGAAATACAAAAACACGCGAACAGTTTGAACAAGAAAGAGGAAAGCCTTAAGGTCAACGGATCCTGGCTTCCCGTACTGCAGCGAACGACCGTCGCAGGTAGCAAGAGGAGAACCGCACCGGAAATGACCGCGGAGAAGCCCTCGGACGTTGGCGCGCCAGGTACATATAGTCTGCGCCCGCGAGCTCGGCTCCAGTTCACCACCGGCAATGGAGGGTGAAACTTTGACAATGCCAGCCACTCGTGCTGGCGAAACGTCAGAAAAATCATTAGATGAACGTCGGCCGAAGAACCCGAGACAGAAGCCAATAGGCAGTTTGTCAACAAGTGGCCACGAAAGCCTCAACAATTTTGTATATCGGCGTACCTCTCACACGTCACGGTAGCAGTTTTGCTATCCAGCGCCATCTGTCGGACATTTTGTGAACTTTTTTTTTTTGTTCTAACAAAACCCCATGTCATTCCAAGTTTGTTTGTTAATTTTTACCTCTCTATCTACATTATTCTGTGCTTTATTAATTTTTCAAATTTATACTGACTTTTTGATCACCCTGTATATTACAAGGACAACTGAATCACGTTTTTAACTCGGACTGTAACAAACATATTCCACGAGGAGGGTTCACGTATTGCAGGTTACCACTATCCTTTGTACAACTGACACGAATATGTTACTAGCTAGTTACATCTTCCATGACTCACTTTGCAGGACATATCGCAATAATCTGGAACGTATCGGATTACAGACGATACACTTACTTTATGTCTACAGGGGATGGACAAAAATATGGAAACACAACACATTACCATGTTACCACGCACAAGACGGTGTAGAAAACCTTTGGCATTCAAAACAACTTCCAGTCGTCTCGGAATCGATAGATACACCTCATCGATAGTTTTGCAAAGGAATTTTATGGCATTCTTCCTGCAATATAATGGCAAGTTCAGGTAAGTATGATGGAGGCAGATTGAGATCAAGCATAATTTTCTGCAAAGTGGAAGAGGAAGGTTTATTAATACTGAGAGCTGGTGACTGTGGTGTCAGGGGATGTGTGACAATTCTTCCTCGCGCTGGGGAAACCCGTCCGGGATCACAACGCGAGCTGCGTGAACACAGAATCACCATTTTGGAACAAGTATTTGACCATGCGATGGTCCTGATAAGCCAAAATGGTTACATAATCCTTGCCAGAAATGCGGTCTTGCAGAGAAACCATAGAGCCCATGGAATACGAGGATATAACTGCTCATATCATCACCGAACCCTCACCCTGTTCCACTCTTGGGACATAAATTCGGACAGAAATTGGAAACAGTATGAAACAAGACTCAGCCAATCAAACGTAATTCTTCGATTGCTAATGAGTCCAGGTTTTATGACTTTGGCACTACGGCCTCCTGTTACGGGAACTTGCGTCATAGATGAGTGGTTTTGGAATTTCAGTTCGCCCTGTAATACCCAGTTTACATGTCGTGTTGTTATGGTGCTGACAGGGTTGGTGAGTGCGACCTGTCATCCCCTTGCTTTTCGTCATGAACCTCCACCATGACCGTTCCTCAAGATCACTAGACACACACCTTCGTCCGCGTTGTGACTGAGCGGATGAGGTTTTTCCGCTTTCCCTGTACGCAGTATAAATCTTCGATATGATGCCTCATGATACACCAAACACTTTTATTCCCTTGATCACGTAAGTACCCGTCATATGAGCATCAACAATTTGTCCACGTTCGAATTAACTTAGCTCTGACATAAAGCACACAAACCAACACAACAATTTTCTTACAACGATTGACACTTGAAGCATACCGGGGACACTGCACAGGTGACGTTCGTGGTCAAATACAACAGCGTAACCCGCAGCTCTTTCTAGCATATGCATTTATTTACATATGAACACACCGCCATTTGATTGTACTGTCAATACAGTGAAATGGTGGTGTGCTCATTTAAAAATTATTGTATCACTGTTGCTCAGCAACATAAAAAATATGCGTTTATGTTCAAGCATGCACTTCTTGCGATGTTTCTATATTTTTGTACAACCCCTGAATTCATGGTATAATAGAGCAAATAGGGACAGTGAAAAATAGATATTTTATGAACAAAAGTCCGTCAACAGTTTGTATTTAGGTTTTAACCTAAAAACGGAAATACAAACAGTCAACGGTTTTAATCACAGCATAGAAAATTCTCATGTGGTGATCTCAGACGCTAATGCAAATACCTTCATTTTATCATGACAGTAGTAATAGTTAAAAAAGTGAGGATAGGAAGACAACTGAGTGGGGGAAATAAAGTCTCGTCATTGGCCAGTTTTCACTTTCTTGGCAGATGAACTATTTCGAGTGTTAGGAGCAACCGTTTGGCTACCTGATCCGGAATGAGGGCGTCTTCCAAACTGAGGGCGCAGGCGTTAACTTTATGCTCATGCCTATACATTTTGGCAGTGAATGTTAATGGGTTTGCAAGTTGATTTATAGTTACATTGAGATGTTTACACTGCTAACAGTGCTAATAGTTAAGACGACGGAATACATCAACCATTCTGTTTTAGAGCGTGAGCTATTTCACTTACAACGATTTATTCCATTGTTTCGTGCTGTACACAACTATCATTTGATGACCATCGATATAATAAGTGAATGTTTTCTTTTCAGACGATGTTCTGATTCTGGGATGCACCCACTGCTTCATGTTGTACACAACTATCATTTGATGACCATCGATATAATAAATGAATGTTTTCTTTTCAGACGATGTTCTGATTCTGGGATGCACCCACTGCTTCATGTTGTACACAACTATCATTTGATGACCATCGATATAATAAATGAATGTTTTGTTTTTAGAGGATGTTCTGATTCTGGGATGCACCCACTGCTTCATGTTTTACACAACTATCATTTGATGACCATCGATATAATAAATGAATGTTTTGTTTTTAGACGATGTTCTGTTTCTGGGATGCACCCACTGCTTCATGTTGTACACAACTATCATTGGATGACCATCGATATAATAAATGAATGTTTTGTTTTTAGACGATGTTCTGATTCTGGGATGCACCCACTGCTTCATGTTGTACACAACTATCATTTGATGACCATCGATATAATAAATGAATGTTTTCTTTTCAGACGATGTTCTGATTCTGGGATGCACCCACTGCTTCATGTTGTACACAACTATCATTTGATGACCATCGATATAATAAATGAATGTTTTGTTTTTAGACGATGTTCTGATTCTGGGATGCACCCACTGCTTCATGTTGTGCACAACTATCATTTGATGACCATCGATGTAATAAATGAATGTTTTGTTTTTAGACGATGTTCTGATTCTGGGATGCACCCACTGCTTCATGTTGTACACAACTATCATTTGATGACCATCGATATAATAAATGAATGTTTTGTTTTTAGACGATGTTCTGATTCTGGGATGCACCCACTGCTTCATGTTGTACACAACTATCATTTGATGACCATCGATATAATAAATCAATGTTTTCTTTTCAGACGATGTTCTGATTCTGGGATGCACCCACTGCTTCATGTTGTACACAACTATCATTTGATGACCATCGATATAATAAGTGAATGTTTTGTTTTTAGAGGATGTTCTGATTCTGGGATGCACCCACTGCTTCATGTTGTACACAACTATCATTTGATGACCATCGATATAATAAATGAATGTTTTGTTTTTAGACGATGTTCTGATTCTGGGATGCACCCACTGCTTCATGTTGTACACAACTATCATTTGATGACCATCGATATAATAAATGAACGTTTTGTTTTTAGACGATGTTCTGATTATGGGATGCACTCAAGTTCCGACATTGGAAGCAGCAGCCAACTGTCGTATAGAGGTTTCCCTTCCCCAACCTCACATGTGTACTGTGACAGCTCATGGGACTGCTGTGTGCCGGTAGACTTGCTCGATGGCTGGCAAATCAGCGAACTGGGCAAGACAGTCAAGAATCTATACTATCCACAGGGCGTTTCAGGTTTCAATTGCAGTCCGAGGTCTTGCATTATAATCTGCGGATAAAAATCCTAGGTCAACATCGCTAAAATTCTTTTATTGATTGCCAGTTTCAGCTCACTGACAAGCCATCTTCAGATCTAAAATACAGAAAATTCCGCAAAAGCGGTGCACAATACCATAATACATTTGATGTTTGAACGTCCAATCTCTGATACGTATCAATAAAAATTGTTACTTAATTAGATGTGTATCAGCTACCTGGCATCTGTCGAGTGGAATCGCTGTTGTTGTCATGTACACTCTAAAAAATTCAGTACAGGTAGCCACTTGGTCTCAGGTGACTATGTCATGGTCCGCGCGGCTCCCCCTGTTGGAGGTTCGAGTCCTCCCTCGGGCATGGGTGTGTGGGTTGTACTTAGTGTAAGTTTAAGTTACATTAAGTAGTGAGCAAATTAGGGACCGATGACCTCAGCAGTTTGGTCCCATAAGTCCTTAACACTAATTTCCAATTTCCATGACACACATAAATACAAACAAAGCTAAATTTGGTAAGTGGTATAAAGCTATAATCTCTTCTAAAGTAGGTTATCATGGTTACATGACTTACAACGTTAGCCATATGTATCTCCAGTTCTCATATTGCTGCACTTGTGTTTAAATGCAAGGTGATTGGCAGTGGTAACTATCGTATATTCATGTGTGGATGTAAATATTGTGTATCACTCGCAACATTAGCTACATAAACAAGGAAGTAGCTGCATTGCGGTTGTCAGAGAATTGTAGTCCTAATCTGTATCGTTCAGTTATCTGCCGATCGGTTCGGTAGGCGAGCGCACCATGCGACGGGGTTACCGTAACCGAGAATACGAGCAGTTCCGTTAGCTGTTCGGTGGCGAGTTGGTGTGGCTCCCGAGGTACAGATGTCGGCCAATGCCGTGTTGCCTTCTTTCCTCGGGCCAACCAATCATAGACAAGGACCACAGCTGAAGACTCGTTCACTCGACGACTGCGCACATGGTACAGCGCACTGCAGCGTGCACAGCGCCACACACCCGAAGCGCCCACCTGACACAACTACCAAGCACGCTATTCCCATTACTGTTTTCGAAAAGTAATGCCACGGCGCGTATTACAAAATGGCTCAAATGGCTCTGAGCACTATGGGACTCAACTGCTGTGGTCATTAGTCCCCTAGAACTTAGAACGACTTAAACCTAACTAACCTAAGGACATCACAAACATCCATGCCCGAGGCAGAATTCGAACCTGCGACCGTAGCAGTCGCACGGTTCCGGACTGCGCGCCTAGAACCGCGAGACCACCGCGGCCGGCGCGTATTACAAGTCGAAACCTGGAGACATGCTCTATCCAGTGATATCTGTCGATTTTTAACACATTTCCATTAGGTTCTTTCTTGTCTGTCTGGATGCTCAGTACAAATTTTGCATCTAACTTCCAGGTGAGTTGGAGACTTGAAATATAACTCAGAAGTGATTGACAATGCAACATTAAACTGCTTTCTTGCTGTCTTTTCGGTAGGTGGTGAAAAACATCTAGGCTTCCCTGAATTACTGGCGTTTTATGTGGCCAATATCTGAATGGGTTTCAGGGGGTATACTTGCAGATGGGTACAGATAAACAGTGACTGGTGGTGAGGGGAAGATGGATAGTGAGATGGGGGAGGATGAGACGGACACAGACAAAGAGGAGGAGGAGAAAGATAGAGACAGGAAGAGGAGATGTACAAAGAGAGGGTATGGAGAAGATAGGTAGAGGGAGGGGTGTGGAGGAGATACATGCAAAATTTGTGACTTATGTGTACAAGGGTGTAGCTGTGTGTATAAAGCTAGCATTGGAATGAAAATTTTATAAATAATCATAAAAATTAATTTTGCTTAATCCTTTCTTTTATTTTTGTTGGGAAAGTAACAGTTATATATATATAATTAGTAGGTACTCACTAAGCAACACACTTAAAGTAAATCTTTGTCAGTCACCACAAAAGTGAAGTATACAACACTATTATCTGCACCATAGTGCTGTACGGTTCAGAAAGTTGGACGCTTACAAAGAATGAAGAGAAAAACTGAATGTCTTCGAAAGAAAAGTAATGAGCAAAATATGAGACCTGTTTTGGAGAATGGCGTATGGAGAATTCGAAAGAACAATGAAATTTATCAGTTCATGAAGCAACCCACCATCAACCAGAAATTAATAAGTAGGAGACTGCAATGGGCTGGACTGTGGCCAGAATGGAAAACGACAGAATGACCAAGAAAGCATTTGAAGGAACTCTCCAGGCATCAAGACCATGGGGCCGACCTCGTACGAGGTGGAAAGATGACGTAGAGAAGGACATCGCAGCATTAGGAATTTCTGCAGGGTGGAGAGAGGCTGCGAGAGATAGAAGGCGGTGGAAGCAGATCGTTGATGCAGCGCGTGGTCTACAGGGCCTGTGATCGCTGAGGAGACGGAGAGAGAGAGAGAGAGAGAGAGAGAGAGAGAGAGAGAGTGAGAGAGAGGTACGAATGACACTTTTCTATTTCAGTTATGGTAATACACTAAAATAAACATGAAATTTAGCTTGTCCCTCTTACAATCTCACCAAAAATTTTTAGAATCCGTTGAAAAATTTCACACACATAAGACTAACATGCAGAAAATAACTATTTAGACAAAAATAAATATTTAATATTTCACGTTTTTAAACTGGATGAAAAAATATCAAATAATACCTCGTGCCCGACAGAGATTCGTAACTCCGTCCAGATACAGCTGCTAATTTGTGACTGCTAATATGGAATAGCTACGAAGATAACTGTAATGTTTATAACGAAAATTGTGGGGTACATGCAATAAATAATACTTAGGAGCTGAACTATTCATGTAACAATTATGTATTACACATGCCCCATGTTTTCTTTATAAATCTTACACATATTTTCATAACTATTAAAAATTAACAGTCACAAATTTTCGAAACTATCTCTGCATGGTAAGGAGTATGTATTGGGTTTAGCGAAATAATTTTTTAGTTTCTAGTGGAATTTAAAAATGGTTTTTGAGCCGTGGTAAAAATTGCTGTTTTGAAGAGCGCGCCGCAGCGCGTAATGTGAAGCAGTCGTCCTCCGTTTCTGTCGGTGGCGCCGCTGTGGCAGTCCCAGTTTAGGTGTCTCCCTCTGGTGGGAAAGGGGAAAGGTTGCCTGTGCACGTGCATTTAAGGGGCGCTATGAGCTCGCCAGTCTCCACCCCACTTCCGGGTCCTCATCCTCCATCAGCTCCTTTCCCGGTTCCCCCCCTTCGCTTTTACTCTCCTTTCCCCCCTTTTTTGTTTTCCCATCTTCTGTCCCGTCTCCCCCCACTGTGGTGTCACATTTGCCAACTTTTTAGTGCAGTGTTCCAGTGACTATTCAATGTTGTTTGTCTTTCTCGTGTTGCGAACAGAAACCATGCTGTCGCTCGGTGTGAATTTTATGTCTTTTGCGAACAGAATCCAGACTGTCGCCGTGTTTTTTAATTGTCTATTGTTTTCCCTGTCTGCTTCATATGTATTTTTCTTAGCATCATCATCCCTCTGTTGTTGTTTTAAGTTCCACGATTTCTTTTCGCCTTGTTACTCTCTAAGTCTCCGATTTTATCGCCTGTTTTTTATTATTTGTTCTCTTGATCTTTGTCACAAAATATGTCGGCTGAAGAGCGGCATACTAAGCTGCTGCCAGCCCGCCCCTTCGGGAGGGAATTGAAATTCAATAAAAAAAAAAAATAAAAAAAAACTCGCCAGTCGGTCAGTCTGGGTCAGTCTCTCGTCCCCAGCTTGCTAGTCTGTCTCTCGTCCGCATTTGTTAGGCAGTTAGTGTCTGTCTGTCGTTCGGAGTGCTAGTACGTCTGTCGTTCGGATCACCCTTTAAAGTCGGCAAAATGAGAATCTTTCCACTGCACCTGTAAGAGAGCTCAGCGAGTGGTTGCCCGGTCGGGGCTTAGTTCCTGCATCTGAGTCTGGGCGTTAGGCCGCCAGTCTGCTCGAGTTTGCTCAGGCAATGGTCATTGGCGGTTGGATCGATTGATTGGTCGGTCGCGCACTGAAACACAAGATGACTTGTCCGTCTTGAGCGTCGGCGCATGTCAGGTCGGCACGTGAGTCCAGAGGGCCGCGGCGTGTAGCGAGGGGTAGTGACTTCGCGGTCGACACGAGAGCAACAGAAGTCAACCCACTACATCAGTCTGGCCGGTGCGAGCTGCGACGCCGTGAGACGGGAGATCGGCGCGCCTTCCTGCGCCCGTTGAAGCGGCTGGCAGCGGAAGGTTCGGTATAGCGATTGCGGGTCCTGCGCCAGGTCTTCTCGAGAAATCGCAGTTTATTAGAAGTTAAGTGATTCGTGATATGTTGTTTGATTTACTCTTGTTAAATTCCACTTGTTTTCTTGGTGAGGTCACCAGCCGTTTTGCTTTGGGGTCGTCCCACCATTCTTCTCCGTTTGCCCACCCGCGGGAAGGTGGTTATTTATTAATTGGGTGGTCCGTTTATCCCTTGTGGAGTAGGGGCTGGTTAGAGCAACCTGCGGTTCGGGTTGTTCGGTAATCTCCCTATCGATCTACCGTACGTTAGTAGCTGCCTCTGTCATGTTTGTCGGATTTGGTGTGTTAACGAATTTATTGCTTGGAGTGTAACGGCCTAATACCTGAAATATATTTTGATCTTTGGAAACTTTGATATTATTGCCTATGATCTTGAGAGGCAGTATCTGTGTATTGTAGAGCATCATAACTATTGTTTGGCCAACCTTGTAGAATTTTTTGTAAGATTGCATTTCATAGACTTTTATTTAAATGATCATTTTAGTATGTAAAGTTGCCACCCTTTCACTGTAAGACTTTTCTTTGAAGTTAAAATCAAGTTGCACCGTCGGTGGCAAGGTTAATATTTTAATTGTTAGTATTTTGTACTATTTGCATCCCTTCTACTGGGGTGCATAATTTGTGTGCTTGTGTAAATTGTTAAAAACTCTTAGTTTAAAGTTATCTGGTGTGTTGCAGATTTGCACCATTGTAGTCTTTCAGAGGCTGTTGTGAGCGGTCGCAACTACGGCCGTGTCAAAAGGGAGTGGCGAGGTTCTCTGCCTGAAAGCTCATACAGTCAAAACTTGTTTCTTTCTGCCACTGAATAAATTGTAACTTTGATATTTAGATGGTGCTTTCTGATTATAATTTTAAATCTGTTTCTGTAAAAAAAGCCTTTAGGCACTATTAAAGTGAATGAAATTCCCATTTGTTAAAAGGAATTTGGTTAAGATTTCATCAGTTACTCCCTGGCAACTACTTCCATGGTTACATAGTGTGATTAAATGTGTTAATGGTCTTGATGAATCGCTAGCAAATAAAATAAATTCTTAAGAATATTCTTTGAAAATAAATCACGGTTCAGTTTTATATTAAAAAGTTATTCTCATTTCAATAATTATTGTATGTGTCTTGCAGTTGTGTCACAGTCGTGTTCTGAAACCCTGGAGGTACTAAGGAATAATCCTGTATTACAGCTTGGTTTTACAATACCTTTTATTTGCTCGAGGTGGTGCGAAATTCGATCGTACAGTGAGCAGTGAATCGCGATGTTGGCTGAAGGGGCCGAGGTCATTTACTGAAGCTCTCAGCACGCCGACGCTGTCTGATTTCCGTGCGCTACCCGCTGCGAGGCATTCAGCGGCCGAGCAAGTGTGTGGCAGGGCGTGAGGCGCTTCGACTTAACTCTGGCGGGACGCTGTCAAGAGCCCTGCTGGACGGACAAAGCGCATCAACATCGTTAGCGCGGCGGGGCTTGACCACACACCGCGACTCTAGCCGCCTCGGTTCGCAGAAATACTGCGTCACTGACTGATACGATCTGCCGTGTTCGTTCAAAAGCCTTGCGCTGAGCTTCACTGCGAGTTTACTCTCTGTAGCTACCTCAGAGTCGTCACAGGTAGTTGTCGAGTATACACAGCGTTTCCACCATGATACTTCAGTCTTTCAGGGACGCTGGAGAAGGGCAAATGTGTCAGTTTAACGTAAAGGGCCCATCGAGTCGACGTTATAAACGAAAACCGTTCTGATACCTTTGACAATGGAATACATCTACCAGTACTACTGTTGCTAAGGTTATAAGGTAGGTAACGTTCCGCGGTGATATTATGGATCAAAACAAGCTATGAGCGCCTGATCATCTTCGCTGCTGTGAAACACATCTCTTCTACTGAACAAGAGCTCATGCTTTTCTTAAGGTGCGCATTTGAGAGACCATTGTAAATAGGCTGTTTAGGTTTTTATGTTGGTAACACCACGTAGCGCTCTGTATGAAAATCACTTACTGTGCTGTGTGCAGTCTGTGGCTGGTTGCCATTGTTGGAATATTCGCTATTGTAGTATTGGGCAGTTGGATGTGAACAAAAATGGCTCTGAGCACTATGGGACTTAACATCTGAGGTCATCAGTCCCCTACAACTTAGAACTACTTAAACCTAACTAACGTAAGGACATCACAAACATCCATGCCTGAGGTAGGATTCGAACCTGCGACCGTAGCAGTTGCGGGGTTCTGGACTGAAGCGCCTACATCCGCACGGACACCACAGCCGGCTGGATGTAAACAGTGCATAGTGTTGTCCAGTTGGAAGTGTGCCGCCAGCAGTGGTGGATGTGGGGAGAGAGATGGCAGAATTTTGAGAGCGGACGATCTGGACGTGTGTCCGTCAGAAAAAGGAAATTTGTAATGCTGGATGTCATGAACTGATATATATATATATATATATATATATATATATATATATCAGTTCATGACATCCAGCATTACAAATATATATATATATATATATATATATATATATATATATATATATATCAGTTCATGACATCCAGCATTACAAATATATATATATATATATATATATATATATATATATATATATATATATAGTGACTTTTGAACACTATTAAAGGTAAATAGATTGTTTGTTCTCCATCAAAATCTTTCATTTGCTAACTATGCCTATCAGTAAGTAGTTAGTGCCTTCAGTAGTTAGAATCTTTTATTTTGCTGGCAGTATTGGCGCACGCTGTATTGTAGTAGTTTGAGTAACGAAGATTTTTGTGAGGTAAGTGGTTCATGAAAGGTATAGGTTATTGTTAGTCAGGGCCATTCTTTTGTAGGGATTATTGAAAGTCAGATTGCGTTGCGCTAAAAAAGATATTGTGTGTCAGTTTACTGTTGATCAAAATAAGTAAAGAGAGCAATGTCTGAGTACGTTTACTTTTGCTCAGCTGTTTGAAAATCCAATAACGTAAGAGGTTTACCAGCACTGTCATTTATAAATTTTTCTAAGAGGATGTTTTACCATGTTTACCAGATTTTTTTCTTGTCTTGGCCCATACTACCACCTCTGAAAGTTGCCGACCGTGTAGTTTTAGCAACAACAGTACCGGTACACGTATTCCACTGTCAGAGATATTACACCGATTTTCGCTTATAACTTTAGAGTCTGTCGTTTCCAACAAATAGATACATTTATCATTCTCGACCCTCATTGAAAGTTTTTAACATCATCACGGAATCACACTGCACATTCAGTGTCCAGAGCCGACTCATACGAAACCAATGCTTATTTACGCTCAAATAGAAAGGTTTCAGTTTAATATTGTGCTGCTGTCAGCGTATTCACTTATTTCTTTGTTTAACACTACCTGGTTATGACAAACTGCATGTTGGCTTATGTTTCGGGTTCTTTGGCCGACATTTGTTTGATGATTTTTTCTGATTATGTCCAGAACGCAGTCTCTTAAACCAGACTGGTGTTTTTCTCAGACATACATTTTTTCACCAGTTTACATAAATAATGATGACAGTTGCAGTATGATAAAAGATATAACAACTGTTCTAACAGAAGGGAAGAAATTTTCAACAGTTGTAAGATGGCAAGAACCATGCCCCTTACATGAAGTCATTAAAGATCACCGAACTCACGTTGAGCGAACAGTAGGGCTGAACAAAATGACTGACAAGGCACAATGCATCTTGTAGATGGTATAGTATGGAGATATTGGAATAATCATTGTTGGGTGATGGTTTTAAAGTAATTCACATGACATGAAAACTTTGTGGAAACGAGTCGATTTACTGGATGCTAGTTTACCCCAGGGAAGTATTTAGAGTTGACCGTGGCCAGCTGGGGAACAGCGAAGGGAAGCGACAATAGGCAGCTTAGGGCGGCTCAAGCTCTGAGAAAGCGGTAACGCGGCACGGCCTCCAGCCGCCTTAAGATGAGTGACAGCATGGGTGGTCAACCCCGACCCCATGCTGGTGTACCAGGAAGCAGATGGAGAACTTGTACACCTGTTGATAAATGTCCGTCGTCCTGTTTTCAGGGAAACATGTGAAAAAGCCGCACAAAGCTACGGTGGAGCGGTCAGCAGAGGTCAAAATATGTGTGTTCGTGACTATAGCAACTTCACGGTGAATTCACGGTCCACAGAGTCTGAAGTAAATCAGGTGAAGAGCGACAGAATGAAATATGCCGGCCTCCGATGGGAACGTAGGACCGAGGAATTTGAAGTACTCTCCTGGGAGTCAGAATTCCGGAAATCTTGGTGTTTGTGCAGATGCTAACCTTGATGGGTGACCTGGGAGGAGCTAAATAACAGAAGTTGAGAGGAAGGGAAATTTTGTGGGAATTTGTTCACTTCCCAAAGCAGGCATTGGTCGGCGCTGGGAAGCGACACATAATAAACGCGACTTGCGCTGCAATTGGCGTAGGTGATTTTGCTGGAGGGGAAACCGACGCAAAGAGCAGACTGTGAGAAGTCTCGGTAGTGGTCTTCCATTCCCAGCTTGCCTAGAGTGCGGACGTGGCGTTCTTTACTCAGCTTGCCTGAGAAAGAGTGACCATCTTTGCAGTTTAGGACCTAGCAAGTGAAACGATGGAGATAGGAAGTTTTGGTTCAGCTATATATTGAGCAAGATGGCTAGGAGTGAATAGATGAGCGCAGCCTTGCAGCACCACAAGGTCGGCCGACGTCTGCACAACGACGACGCTTCGCCACGCTGTATTCGGTGATACTGCACCTGCTCTGGCCACTGATTAATTTGTTGGATCACGTTGGCAAAGTTTCCATGAGGTTTTCATGGGCCGTGTATTGTAGAATTCTTCTTGCACTTCGCATTAAGCCTAGGTCAGTCGATAGGAATTACTTTTGATCTATCGCGCTTTACTCCACACAAACGCAATTTATTATCACTGCCTGTTAGGAGAGTCATGTAATGTGATGATTGAAGGTAGTGAGTTAAAATAAATCTGTGCTAATCGACTGCATCTGTTTTCAATCAAGTAGTTGAAATCCCAAGTCACTTTCTTAATTAATTTTATGTTCGACATTTGCATCTGGGGTTCAATAGCTGAATGTAACATCAATGTACACCCCTTTTTAATTAAAAGGGATCAATTCTGAATCAACCAATGTCAACACTGCCACCGCAGTTCAATCAGGAGTCACAGGGCCTTATTACTTTCTTTGCGTTATCCGACACTGCGGCAGTTTTGCACTCTCTGTTGATGTGTTAGTCAATTACCTGGGGTGAATACACGGCAAAACCAGATAAGTGACGGGTGGGGTGTTACACAGTCTCTTGCACAAAAACCTGATCAGCATGGATCTGAGGCCATTTGCAGCTCCAGTGCTAATTAGAAATGAATAACAATAGCACTGCTAGTCCTCACCTTGTGGTCCAGTGGCTAGCGTCGCTGCCTCTGTATCATGCGGCCCGGGTTAGATTCCCGGCCGGGTTGGGGATTTTCTCTGTCTGAGGACTGGGTGTTTGTGTGGTCCTCATCGTTTCATCATTATCCTCATCATCATTCGTTGGTGGCGGCAATGCCGATCTTGCGCTGATGCGGGATACAGGCCCACAGAAAAGAAGAAGACAATAATAACACTACTACTACTGCTATTATTACTACTGATAAAAATAATAAAAGTTAGGCCCTAATAATATTGATAATAATAATAATAATACTAATACTAATAATAATAATAATAATTGTGGTGTCACCGCTAGACACCACACTTGCTAGGTGGTAACTTAAATCGGCCGCGGTCCTGTAGTACATGTCGGACCCGCGTGTCGCCACTGTGTATTCGCAAACGTAGCGCCACCACAGGGCAGGTCACACGACACGGACTTGACCTCGCCCCAGTTGTACGGACGACATAGCTTGCGACTAGACCTACCAAGTATTCCTCTCAATTGCCGAGAGACAGATTAAATAGCCTTCAGCTAGTCCATCGCTACTACCTAGCAAGGCGCCATGTGTATCATTGCTAATTGCTTACTACTATGCAAGAGATGTATTTCAACAAGAAGAACATCATTAAAAGTTAAGTAGATGACCATCTCTCTTCTTTTCTTTATAGTTTTCATCCAGTCTCCTGTTTCAGAATTTACGCCCGTCTGCGTTAGTTTCGCGTGCACCTAGCCACTCATTGTGTCGAGACCTTAGGGAATCGACACAACAATAATAATGCCGTCTGGCTGAACAGCTCGCTCCAAGTCTTTCAACTGTACACCGCTTTGGCGATTTGCATGTCCCTAAGCCAACAGAAAGTTATTTGCTCTGACTTGATCGTTTGTTCCTTCATGAGCATTAAAATTTTAGCCTGCTTTTCTACTCAAAATTGAATTTACTGTTGTGAATAACGTGTCTCAGTGTACACATTTACCTAAAGACAAAGTTAACTGGTGTTCGCTGAGCAGGAAATTGAATCGAAACTCTTACTCAAAAACCACTACCAAAATCACACTGCCTACCGCCCAAGAAAAAGTGAAACACTGAAATTACGTAGTAGCACTATGAAACGCACACTTTTCAGTGGCCCATTAAGAAAAATAATTACAGAAAAAATGCTTAGAATCTGCGCAGTGGAAAAGTGAGATGAGAAACGATAGCACCAACAAAATATGAAAAGAATCTCACCTGAAAAGTTACATCATAGTCAGCAGCAACACCACAGCATCAAGAAATCGCGCCAGATAAAATATGTCACAGTAAAACTAAACTACTGGGAGTGAGATTGGAATGATTTTCTCATACTAAAAGAAAACTTCTTACTTGGAATGAAAATACTAATCTGTTCATTAGAAAGTCAATGCTGTATTTTAAACTCTTACTTCACAAGAATATAAAACGCACAGAAAATGGAAAAAAAACTTTTCTTTCTTTACAAAAGTCTTACAGGGCAATGCTTTTACGATTTTGCAAATTGAAATGAATTAAACTGAAACGACCTAAAATGAGGTGGGGAAGTGGACTAGAACAGTCCACCTCCCCACCTCATTTCAGGTCGTTGCAACAATCGGAAACATTAGCAGTATGCGCCAGCAAAAATTATTATCTTGAAAACATGTCCGTAATGAAAATCGGTTCTGTCTGTTCCATAAATGCTGCACCGATAAGTCCTTCCATCAGATTAATAATTGCTAACAACCTCCTCCAGCACAATCCTCCTCCAGTATGCACTGCGCTTCAGTTTACTCCGTGTCCAACACACTACTACTCTCCGCTCTACAACTGAGCCAAAGATACACAAGTTCAGAGATACTGCTGTCACTGCCGCAAGTTGACTACTCCACAGATGTCACATGCGACAGCTTCGCTCCCGTAACACTAAATTTCTACCCTTTCTGAAACTATCCACAAATAAATGTTCAGTGCACCTTATTTCCACCTTTCACAATAGCACCGTTTTATTGCTCTTCTTTCTTTCGGTTAGTTTCTTCGTAGTTTTTTTCGTCAGTGGTTGTGTTTCGACGTCACGTGACATCTTTCAAATTCCATCAGTTCTTTTGGCACAGAGTTTGGCCAGTCCCGTGACCGAACACGCTAGCTACCGAGCACCCGGTGTCACCTACCTAAGTACTGATTGGCCTCTACGTTGCATAACTTCGGTAATCTGGCGACAGCCGATGAATGCCACATGACACTGCACTACAGCACGATTGTCAAACACGAAGCCCGGTATACCAGCGAAACTCTCATCCTTCACATAAAATATGAAACTGGAACTACAAATGTAACTGGAGCCAAGCGCTTAGAATTTCCGAAACAACAGCACTTTGGTTGAATAAAAAATAACTGGAGAAGGAGGAATTTAAAACACAAATCATTTAGTTTCTAGAACGAGCAGAAACTAGCAAAATACACAAAGCAATCACTCATATAAATACATCGGCTACACCACTGCAATTTCATAACCACTTCTACAACCCTTTGGATCACATAACATTAACAGATACGAATAAAGTAAATTGGAAAAAGAAAACACTACATGGCAAGCACCCGTATCATCTAACACAGCCACACATCGATCAAGACGCATCCAACACATGGCTAAGAAAAGGCAATATATACAGTGAGGCGGAAGGATTCATGATTGCAATACAGGATCAAACAATAAACATCAGATATTACAGCAAGCATATTATTAAAGATCCCAATACCACAACAGATAAATGCAGACTTTGCGAACAACAAATAGAAACAGTAGATCACATCACAAGCGGATGTACAATACTAGCAAATACAGAATACCTCAGAAGACATGACAATGTAGCAAAAATAATACATCAACAGCTTGCCTTACAACATAAACTTATAAAACAACACGTTCCCACATACAAGTATGCACCACAAAATGTACTGGAGAATGATGAATACAAATTATACTGGAACAGAACCATTATAACAGATAAAACAACACCACATAACAAACCTGACATCATACTCACCAATAAAAAGAAGAAATTAACACAACTAATCGAAATATCCATACCCAATACAACAAATATACAAAAGAAAACAGGAGAAAAAATTGAAAAATACATCAAACTGGCTGAGGAAGTCAAGGACATCTGACATCAGGATTCTCGTGGTCGTGCGGTAGCGTTCTCGCTTCCCACGCACGGGTTCCCGGGTTCGATTCCCGGTGGGGTCAGGGATTTTTTCTGCCTCGTGATGGCTGGGTGTTGTGTGCTGTCCTTAGGTTAGTTAGGTTTAAGTAGTTCTAAGTTCTAGGGGACTGATGACCATAGATGTTAAGTCCCATAGTGCTCAGAGCCATTTGAACCATTTGAACTTCAGGATAAAGTTGACATTATACCAATTATACTATCAACTACAGGAGTCATACCACACAATATCCACCAGTGTATCAACGCAATACAGTTACATCCAAACTTATATATACAACTACAGAAATCTGTAATTATTGACACATGTTTAATTGCCCGAAAGTTGCTAAATGCAATGTAACGTATACCGTACAGTTAAAAGGAAGTCACGCTTGATCAAGGTCCGCGTCACTTTCCATTTTTGACCAGACATAACGTCTGAGACAGGAAAGAGAAGTAATAACAATAGTAATAATGATCATAATAATAATAGCGATACCAGAAAAAGTAAACGCATTCACAACTGCACGAAAGCGATACACTGAAGAGCCAAAGAAACTGGTACACCTGACTGACATCCTGTAGCGCCCCCGTGGGCACATAGAAGTGCCGCAGCTCGACGTGGCATGGACTCGACTAATGTCTGTAGTGGTGCTGGATGGAATTGACACCATTTACCCTGCAGTGCTGTCCATAAATCCGTAAAAGTACGAGGGGGTAGAGATCTCATGTGAACAGCACGCTGCAAGGCATTCCACATATCCTCAATAATGTTCATGTCTGGAGTGTCTGGTGGGCAGCGGGAGTGTTCCTGGAACCATTCTGTAGCAATTTTGGAGGCGTGGAGTGTCGCATTGTCATAATGGAATTCGCCAAGTCCGCCGGAATGCACAATGGGCCGGAATGGATACAGGTGATCAAACAGGATGCTTACGTACGTACATATCACCAGTCACAGTCGTATCTAGAGTATCGGGGGTCGTGCAGTCATCAACCGTACGCGAATGGACCTTCGGCTCTGAAAGCCCATATCGATTATGTTTCAGTGAATCGTTCGCACGCTGACTCTTGTTGATGGCCCAGCATTGAAATCAGCAGCATTACTATCACTTTGAACGATTCTCCTCAGTCATCATTGGTCTCGTTCTTGCAGGATCTTTCTTCGTCCGCAGCCATGTCGGAGATTTGGTGTTCTACCAAATTCCTGATATTTGCGGTACACTCGTGAAATGGTCGTACGGGAATATCCCCACTTCATCCGTACCTCGGAGACGCTACATCCCATCGCTCGTGCGCCGACTGTAACACCATATCCTAACTACCTTACATCTTGACAAGCTGACATCGTAGCGGCAGGACCCGATCTAACAATTGCGCCAGACGCTTGTTGTCTTATACAGGTATTGCCGACCGCCGCGCCGTATTCCGCCTGTTTACCTACCTTCGTACTCGAATAGGCATGCCCATACCAGTTTCATTGGCGCTTCATTATGGATCACAATGGCAAAATTTCAGAACGAGAAATTTAGGTACGCTGGCTCACCTAAGGACTGCAGGAAATGTCGAAGTTCTTGTAGGGAATGGAGGGTGCTCACTTGTAATTCAGAAAATATCAACTTGTGCTAAATATACAGTGCATCCTAGGAGTAATGATCAATATTCAGAGATATGACAGGAACGATCATTCGAAGGAAAAAAGTCTAGTAAACACGGGATTTAAGATTCATACCTTAAGAGCCATGAGCACTTCTTCATCTTCGACACTGAGAAACAAATCTCTTCCACTGCAAGCTCTTAACTTTCCACATTTTGAGAGGTGGTAGTATGGATCAAAACAAGAAAAAGCTCTCTAGTGAACATGAGATCTTAAGGACCATGAGCGTTTGTTCGGTAGAAGAAATGTGTTTCACTGTAGCGAAGATGAACATTTCTCATAGTTCTTAAGGTATACATTTTAGAGTCCATGTACAACGGACATTTTCATCTTTTTTTGGTCCACGTTACCTTCTCCCAAAATATGGAAAGCACTGCAGGAATTATTTGTTGCACCGTATCGAAGATATGGCCACAGCTCTTGAGGTATGCATTTTTGAGCCCATGATTACGAAACGTTTTTCCTTCGAATGATCGTTCCTGTCATATTACTGAAAATTTAACGGCAGGCTTTCTCGGCGTGTTACAGTGATAAAATTTTCTCGGTTGTTCATCCAAGTGGCGTAGCCGTCTTGTCGCAACCTTCCGAAGAGTTTCGTATCTATCATCTTCAGACTTCACCTGAAGGTGGTAGGTACGAAAGTCAGTGAAACGTTGCAACAAGACGATGGCACCTCTCGACTGATCAACTGAGAAGATTTTATCATATCCCTGAATACTGATCATTCCTAATGTGACACCAAGTATTTCTAAACCAAAAGAGAACCAACTGATAGCGGAGGCGAATCTTACCTATGTGGGAATACATAAACCTATAATTTTCCTAAAATGGGTGTTTGTTTCGACATATTGCATGATACCTCTTTGTTTTTACACTCTCTGATCAAATGTATTCAAAAAACAGGAAACGGCCAGTCACATTGTGTATTCTAATATACTGTCCGTGTAATGCAGAGAAGCAGATGAGCTGAACTGCACGGACACTCCGGAATTCTTCTTACAAAGGTAGATTATCCGAATACATTACGACATTTCTAACCAGAAAATAAATATTTTTTAGATCTGCCAAAAACGGAGATGCGATGTGTGGTAGTTGTTCGAAAGACGGTACGACCAAACTTATATGTAGCTGTGTGGGCGGTTCTGTCCTTTCAAATCGAGGAGCGTCTAATCGTCAGAATCATTAGAAGAAATTAAATCTTCATGTACAAAAGAGAATATGTGGGAATGACGATTTCTGAAGACAACTATATTCAAGGATATCGAACGTGTCTAACTGACTTGAGGCTTTGTAACAGTCCATATAAATGAAAACAGAATTACCATATTTTAAACGTTACTGGAAATATTTGTGGTGAACAGTTCAAGTCCGTCTGCCTGTTTGTGTTTGTGTCACACACACACACACACACACACACACACACACACACACACACACACGTGCACGTACAGGTTGATACAGCTAAATTCAGCTAAGCTGCTCACCTGAAATATCTCCGTAAACTTTTAAGATATCGTAATTCTATTTTCAGTCAGGTGGACTGTGATAAATTCCTCATAAAGAGACGTTTAGTCACCTTTCACATCAGTTACGAAGTTCACGTGCTCTTATGGATCTCTTCAAAAACCGATTAGTAGTTTCGGAGAAATTACGATGTTTAGGACTTTGGATTTATCTGTTTAGAACATGAAACTGATTGCTGTTTTATGTGGAAATTTGTAATTTCATACACAAAGAAGGAAATACACTACATCGGGTACAACGGATTTTTTCCTCACTTCCGCGATACCTGTACAAAAGCGGCGTAGAGGAAATAAAGCTTTCAGTCCGTTTGTGTCGCCCACGTGTGTGGAGAGCTAGTTACGTTGAAAATTAAAGGTCTTCACAAACTAATTATATCTGCTACTTCTTTTCAGACAATGCAGAAGGAAGTGAAGAGAGCAGTTGAGTTGCACACACAAAGGAGCTCGGGCAGACGGTGTCCAACAATAATGGCAATTCAGCGAACGTACAAAAAATTGTTACTGGAAGGGCAGTTGAATAGTAGGAGAAGGAGCATGTCTGCAATCAGCTGAGCGAACGAATTACACTACTGACCATTAAAATTACTACACCAAGAAGGAATTCAGATGATAAACGGGTATTCATTGGACATATATAATATACTAGAACTGACATGTGATCACATTTTCACGCAATTTGGGTGCATGGATCCTGAGAATTCAGCACAGATATCTACCTCTGGCCATAATAACGGCCTTGATACGCCTGGGCATTGAGTCAAACGGAGCTTGGATGGCGTGTACAGGTACAGCTGCCCATGCAGCTTCAATACGATACCACAGTTCATCAACATTAGTGACTCGCGTATTGTGACGAGCCAGTTGCTCGGCCACCATTCACTAGACGTTTTCAGTTGGTGAGAGATCTGGAGAATATGCTGGCCAGGGCAGCAGTCGAACATTTTCTGTATCCAGAAAGACCCGTACAGGACCTGCAACATGCGGTCGTGCATTATCCTGATGAAATGTAGGGTTTCGCAGGGATCGAATGAAGGGTAGAGCCACGGGTCGTAACACATCTGAAATGTAACGTCCACTGTTCAAAGTGCCGTCAATGCGAACAAGAGGTGACCGAGACGTGTAACCAATGGCACCCCATACCATCACGCCAGGTGATACGCCAGTATGGTGATGACGAATACACGCTTCCAATGTGCGTTCACCGCGATGTCGCCAAACACGGATACACCATCATGATGCTGAACCTGGATTCATCCGAAAAAATGACGTTTTGCCATTCGTGCACCCAGGTTTGCCGTTGAGTACACCGTCGCAGGCGCTCCTGTCTGTGATGCAGCGTCAAGGGTAACCGCAGCCATGGTCTCCGAGCTGATAGTCCATGCTGCTGCAAACGTCGTCGAACTGTTCGTGCAGATGGTTGTTTTCTTGAAAACGTCCCCATCTGTTGACTCCAGGATCGAGACGTGGCTGCACGATCCGTTACAGCCATGCGGATATGATGCCTGCCATCTCGACTGCTAGTAATACGAGGCCGTTGCGATCCAGCACGGCGTTCCGTATTACCCTCCTGAACCCACCGATTCCATATTCTGCTAACAGTCGTTGGATCTCGACCAACGCGAGCAGCAATGTCGCGATACGATAAACCGCAATCGCGATAGGGTACAATCCGACCTTTATCTAAGTCGGAAACGTGATGGTACGCATTTCTCGTCCTTACACGAGGCATCACAACAACGTTGCTGTACTTAGTTAAGCTGTGAGAAGAGACTATATGTAATTCAGTGAAGACTATTTCACAATTCGTTTGGTGGAAAACAGAATTACGATGTCTTTAACGATTCAGGAAATATCTGAAACGAACAGCTTAGCTGAATATACAGCGTGTTAGGGGTGTAAGTTCAGATATTGTGATCATCGGTACCTTAATGTGGACCCAAGTAGTGTGTTGTGCAAACACGAAACATAATTTACTATCTGATGTTTTCCGCATGACCGCGACTGCGCCACTAACAAGGGGAGGCCACGACGATAGGGATTACATATTTACTTCAAACTTTTACATCTTTAGTAGACCATTAAAACAACATAAGCCGACTGCTGTGGCCGAGTGGTCCTAGGCGCTTCAGTTCGGAACTGCGCTGCTGATACAGTCGCAGGTCCGAATCCTGCCTCGGGCATGGATGTGTGTGACGTCCTTAGGTCCCTATACTCGATGTTAACAAATTTCTCTTCTTCAGAAACGCTTTCCTTCCCATTGCCAGTCTACATTTTATATCCTCTCTACTTCGACCATCATCAGTTATTTTGCTCCCCAAATAGCAAAACTCCTTTACTACTTTAAGTGTCTCATTTTCTGATCTAATTCCCTCAGCATCATCCGACTTAATCCGACTACATTCCATTATCCTCGTTTTGCTTCTGTTGATGTTCATCTTATATCCTTCTTTAAAGACACTGTCCATTCCGGTCAATTGCTCTTCCAGGTCCTTCGCTATTTCTGACAGAATTACAATGTCATCGGCAAACCTCAAAGTTTTTATTTCTTCTAAATGGATTTTAATACCTACTCCGAATTTTTCTTTAGTTTCCTTTATTGCTTGCTGAATATGCAGATTGAATAACATCGAGGAGAGGCTGCAACTGTGTCTCACACCCTTCCCAACCGCTGCTTCCCTTTCATGATACTCGACTCTTATAACTACCATCTGGTTTCTGTACAAATTGTAAATAGCCTTCAGCTCCCTGTATTTTACTCCTGCCACCTTCGGAATTTGAGAGTATTCCAGTCGATACTGTCAAAAGCTTTCTCTAAGTCTACAAATGCTAGAAACGTAGGTTTGCCTTTTCTTAATCTAGCTTCTAAGATAAGTCGTAGGGTCAGTATTGCCTCACGTGTTCCAATATTTCTACGGAATACAAACTAGTAAACATCCAAAATTCTGTCTCAACAGTAATTTTCATCAACGTTTATGTTTTATAATTAACTAAATTTTTTTTGTTGAATAGTGTATTTAAAATTCTACCTTTTCAGTAAACTGCGTCACTCTGTCAAAAACAGTACCTAAAATTCTAAATTTCATGTCTGCTTTGTACCTTACTGGAACGAAATTGTTATGTCAAATAATGTAAGACCTTGTCGGTTAATTACGTCTCTCATAAAAGTAGCAATGGTTCCTGTAAGATGTAATTACATCATTACATTACATTAATTCCCGTAAGATGCAATTAAAAAAGAAAGTATGTTATTATTATTATTATTAAAAGAATTGTAAGTGGATGTTTGTTTATTAATATTTCAGATCGGTAACAGTAAGAAAGGAGTGTCTAGCGTGAATCAAATGCCATGTTCGAAAGTATTTCATTTACCTGTATCATGTACCAAAAATATGTAAAGACATAGACAATACTATGGAACTTACAGTTTTCCCATATCAACATAATTTATCAAAAATTCAACGATGTGGGATGGTATTGTTCACATAAGGCCGCACCGTAAGGTGGAAGTGAGGTGCACCGCCGTCACACATAAAAATGGAGTAACTGGAATCTTCGTCAAGATAAGGAAAGATCCAATTTTGCAGCATCTCCAGGTATGACATCTCTGTGAGAGTTACCTCCGAAAAATAGAAAGTTCCATAAAGTTTATGGACAGAAACGGCACAAAACACATTCAGCTTCAGTTAGTATCTTTCATGCTTGACGACGACGCTAGGATTTTGTTACCCCAAAATTCTTACGCAGTGGCGGTTTACTTTAACATATAGATGAAACGTCGATTCGTCCGAAAACACGAATCCTTCGTAAAAAGTGTTTCCTGCCGTGTACTAGAGGACTGAAATGCAACATTTGTACCTTCTGTTATAGTCACCACGACGCAATTGCTGCAGTAAGTGCAACTTGTAAGGCTTCAAATGCTGGCATCGTTTCAGAACAAGCCACATCGATGTTTAAGCAATGTGAAGTTCCAGGCCAGCCCCTCTTGTAGACTTCCGAGGGCTCCGTGTGAACGCGTCTCGGATACGGCTCGACATATTCGCAGGGCTCTTCCCTTTGCATATGCAGCCAACTTCCAAGAACTTGTTATGTCAGTCATAAATCTGTTTGTGCACTGGCGGCTTCTTGCTCAATCGACGGCGGAATGCACATTACACTTGAACAATTACTTCGCGTAAATTCCATTTCCCACACACAAAATGGTTTCCCTTATGGTGCAGCCGCCATATTGCTACAAACAAACAACAGCGCTGCCGTGTCAAAACTTTGAACCTTTCTGTAGCCGGTGACATGCGCAATGTGCTTCTGTCTTTTATAGTTTGTCTGTAACAAACAACTGAAATCTGTTCTTTCATTTATAATCACCCGTTACTATTCCGTAATTTTGAAAAACCCCATAGTTTTATGTGAAAAAAGAAAAAGAGTAAACGGTTTGATACCAACGTCTCGGTGTTTCATAAGGGTAAGAAACATGCTGTACGCTATTTTATTACGTCATAGTGCCTATTCATGTATTAGCAACATCTTCAGCCTCTCAAACAATGTTTGAAGTTAAATATATACCTCATCCAGTACGTGTATATAAAAGAAGCGACTCTATTTGCAGACCACGTACGCCGGCAGTTAGAACTTCCCTCGTTCCCTTTTTAACCAGAGCAACTCACAGGCTCCGACTGAAATAGCATAAAAGATGCGACCCCGGATTAGCTGACGAGTGCGTCTGCACTGCTAGCACTAAGCATTTATGCAGAACTGCAAATGTAGCTCAACGTCGACCAGTCATGCCACGCTACTGAAGTAGCGGTAATAAGTAACGGAGCACCGCTAGAGACCACATAGATAATCTAGGGGTAGGCACTGACGGAGGTCCGGAATTAGAATCGCGATCACAGTCCCCACTTCACCGGATGCCAACACGGAGAGGATAACACCGGCACAGGGCGGTTCACCACGAGCGGACAAGCTGTCCGGGAAGTTGAAATCGTGAAAGTTTCATTGACTGTCTACGTGCAGTGTGTTATTCCACGACGTAACAAGCATTTTGCTTCAGGAAACTGACGTACTACTATTTTAGCCAGCATACTCAGTTCTGAAGACGGTTCGATAGAACCGAAGCCGATCACAACATCAGAGATATACAAAAAAATGTAGAAACAATAAATTTCACTATACACTAATTGATAGCAGATTTTCTCTAGGAAATACGGTGTGTCAATTTTAGCATTAATCGTGTGTCGCACCTAACTCTGCGACCAGGATACACCGCATATGCGTATCTCAACAATTGATAAATACACTCCTGGAAATGGAAAAAAAGAACACATTGACACCGGTGTGTCAGACCCACCATACTTGCTCCGGACACTGCGAGAGGGCTGTACAAGCAATGATCACACGCACGGCACAGCGGACACACCAGGAACCGCGGTGTTGGCCGTCGAATGGCGCTAGCTGCGCAGCATTTGTGCACCGCCGCCGTCAGTGTCAGCCAGTTTGCCGTGGCATACGGAGCTCCATCGCAGTCTTTAACACTGGTAGCATGCCGCGACAGCGTGGACGTGAACCGTATGTGCAGTTGACGGACTTTGAGCGAGGGCGTATAGTGGGCATGCGGGAGGCCGGGTGGACGTACCGCCGAATTGCTCAACACGTGGGGCGTGAGGTCTCCACAGTACATCGATGTTGTCGCCAGTGGTCGGCGGAAGGTGCACGTGCCCGTCGACCTGGGACCGGACCGCAGCGACGCACGGATGCACGCCAAGACCTTAGGATCCTACGCAGTGCCGTAGGGGACCGCACCGCCACTTCCCAGCAAATTAGGGACACTGTTGCTCCTGGGGTATCGGCGAGGACCATTCGCAACCGTCTCCATGAAGCTGGGCTACGGTCCCGCACACCGTTAGGCCGTCTTCCGCTCACGCCCCAACATCGTGCAGCCCGCCTCCAGTGGTGTCGCGACAGGCGTGAATGGAGGGACGAATGGAGACGTGTCGTCTTCAGCGAAGAGAGTCGCTTCTGCCTTGGTGCCAATGATGGTCGTATGCGTGTTTGGCGCCGTTCAGGTGAGCGCCACAATCAGGACTGCATACGACCGAGGCACACAGGGCCAACACCCGGCATCATGGTGTGGGGAGCGATCTCCTACACTGGCCGTACACCACTGGTGATCGTCGAGGGGACACTGAATAGTGCACGGTACATCCAAACCGTCATCGAACCCATCGTTCTACCATTCCTAGACCGGCAAGGGAACTTGCTGTTCCAACAGGACAATGCACGTCCGCATGTATCCCGTGCCACCCAACGTGCTCTAGAAGGTGTAAGTCAACTACCCTGGCCAGCAAGATCTTCGGATCTGTCCCCCATTGAGCATGTTTGGGACTGGATGAAGCGTCGTCTCACGCGGTCTGCACGTCCAGCACGAACGCTGGTCCAACTGAGGCGCCAGGTGGAAATGGCATGGCAAGCCGTTCCACAGGACTACATCCAGCATCTCTACGATCGTCTCCATGGGAGAATAGCAGCCTGCATTGCTGCGAAAGGTGGATATACACTGTACTAGTGCCGACATTGTGCATGCTCTGTTGCCTGTGTCTATGTGCCTGTGGTTCTGTCAGTGTGATCATGTGATGTATCTGACCCCAGGAATGTGTCAATAAAGTTTCCCCTTCCTGGGACAATGAATTCACGGTGTTCTTATTTCAATTTCCAGGAGTGTAGAATATATAGGCCCTATGGTAATAATTCTGACCATCAGACTATTCATATCATGTCGCATATAGAATCAGCATAGCTCCCACTCCACAAAAGATCCACAGGGGTAGGTAAATGTTGCAGTTTGATTGTAGCTTACATCATGAGCCGAAATTAGACAAAAAACAGACGCATATTTGGAACATATCGGTGCAATGGAGAAACAGCATCTAGGCCTATATGTGATGCAGCGCATACATGAAAATCTAAGCCCAGAAAGAGAACGAGTCTAAAAGTACGCAGAGGAAAAGCTTACGTGGCAAAAAGGAACGCAAGAATACAATTCTGTGGCACTGCAACACTTATGCAGGATGAGCAGTAATAAAACCGACAAACTGCAGGGACGGATTACTAACTAGAAATGGACTAAAAAAGGTCTCATGAACACGAGTGTGGAAATGCATCGTTGCCACGCTAAATGGCGCTGATGAATGAAAGTTCCTCTGACCACATGCCGTGAGTTCCTTGTGTATTACAGGATGTGTGATTGACGCAGCGTGCTGTGAGCAACACAGTGGTCTGGCATTCATGCCGGGAACAAAAAAAAAAAAAAAGGTTCAAATGGCTCTGAACACTATGGGACTTAACATCTATGGTCATCAGTCCCCTAGAATGTAGAACTACTTAAACCTAACTAACCTAAGGACATCACACAACACCCAGTCATCACGAGGCACAGAAAATCCCTGACCCCGCCGGGAATCGAACCCGGGAACCCGGGCTCTGTCGGGAACAAGCCGAGATGGTGTCTGTGTACGGCCAAGCAGTTGTAAACGGTCGAGAGGCACCACGGCTATACCAAAACAAGTACCCTCACAGATGCCAACCACATCACACAACATTTCAAGCCATTTTTGGACGTTTGTGTGATCGTGTGTCCTTGCAGACAGACGAAGGTGCAGAGATGCGGCGGACAGTGCGTACACCAGATTTGGAGGAGCAGGTTCCACAGGCTATTGAGACGAACCCTTCTACAAGCTCCGGGTAAGTGGCCCGCCAAGATGGTGTAAGCGAAAGTACGACTATGTGTATCCTGCATGACAACCTCTACTATACCTATCACTTGCAATCCCATGGAGGCCAATCTGAACACCTGTTGTGACGTGGATGTGGTGCACCTCTGCACTGTGTTGTGGGACTATTTGTTGCCGTTGAACGCACACTGTCCATTTCCAAGAACGCCGCACAAAATAGTGTTGTCACAACAAGACACATTCAGACCGAAATTGATAGATGGACAAATAGGCATATGACAGGGTATTGCGACACTGCAAAGAGCTCAGTTGATGTATGCCAACTGATAACTACGTATCCCTAGCTTCAAGAGTTCAAATGTGTGCGAAGGCAAGTGATACAAAACTGTCCGACGAATGAAAGAGGTAGTTATGCCACGCAGCAGAGCATCAAATGAGTTATAATGTCACATTTCACCTGTCTGCATTTCACAGAAGGCATGGCACCGCCACATAGTGTAGACAGGTTCTGAAAAGTTGAAGCATTTTTTTTTTTCAGATTATGTTGTGTCACCGCCAGACACCACACTTGGTAGGTGGTAGCCTTTAAATCGGCCGCGGTCCGTTAGTATACGTCGGAGCAGCGTGTCGCCACTGTCAGTGATTGCAGACCGAGCGCCGCCACACGGCAGGTATAGAGAGACCTCCTAGCACTCGCCCCAGTTGTACAGCAGACTTTGCCAGAGATGGATCAATGACAAATACGCTCTCATTTGCCGAGACGATAGTTAGCATAGCCTTCAGCTACGTCATTTGCTACGACCTAGCAAGGCGCCATTACCAGTTTATATTGAGATTATAATTCATGTATCAACAAGAGCGATGTTCTCCAATTGTGGATTAAAGTTAAGTATTCCAAGAGCTTCGTACTTTATTTATTAGACTCAACTACTTTAACTGTTCCAGACCTCACGCCAGTCTGCGTGAGCTTAAACGCGTGCATTTCGGCCTCCTCTAGCAACACGGTGTTGGCTCTTTTGCCAACACATCACATTATCACACAGCAAATACTGTGGACGAGACATCCTCTGAAGGGCTAACCGACCCAGTTTGATGCTTCATAGGTCTCGCAGATATTCTTTTGCCAATAACCACCTGTTGATTAGTAGATGCTTCAATAGTTTTTGGATGGTTCCATTACAACACTGTCAGTTCTGTTTCTCATTTCTTTCGCGTTTACAGAAGGTCGAGAGGAGACAGTGGGGATGGCTTTTGAGAACCTGTGGGGCGTCGACATCAGTAAAACATTACTATAGTTCACTTATTTACTCACAATGTTTACAAGTCATCGTTCTTCTATAGCAGCCTCGGCTGTTGCTAGTTCAGCTGCGTGTTGTATTGAAGCTGAAATCCATCGAGTGAGCTCAGCGGCGTTAGCACGCCCAGGAGGTGATGTCAGCGACCCTGGCGGCGAGGCGGCTGTCTTCGAGCGGGAGACGGCTGCCCAATGCGAAGTGATTCTCGCACCAGGAGCGGAGTGTACTCGGTCCCACTCTACAGTGACCCTGCATCTACCTGCGATGTCCCCTGTGTGGGTAGTCGTGTGGTCGCTTGATCTCCCCCATACCCCTGGTAGGTTTCAGCAGCCAAAGGCGCCTGATTGTTGAAGAGGAAGGTGGACGCAAGAGGTCTTGTTGATGTCACGTTGTCGGAAGACACTCATTTCCTTTATCAGTAGATGGCATGCGGCGAGCAGCATGAAGTTAATTCGGCGAAGACCATAATATTGAGTACATCTTTGGCTAGTTCATAGACTGCGCTGAAGTATCTACGACTTTTATACACAGCAGTATATTCGAGTGCTATTATTGCGAATGCTAGAGATCCCAATGATCAACTCATGAAAAGAGCTGGAGCATACATAGGGCGCTTGCGTTACGCTACACCGTAAATCTCGGTTCCTACTGACCGAAGTTGTTCTCCTTAATCTGCTACATTCACTCAACAGGATGTTAACTGCTGTGTCGAACCCTCGGTATATGCTCTTGTGAAACAGACACAGTTCCTTCTACATCTACATCTATACTCCGCGAGCCACCTTACGGTGTGTGGCGGAGGGTACTTATTGTACCACTATCTGATCCCCCCTTCCCTGTTCCATTCACGAATTGTGCGTGGGAAGAACGACTGCTTGTAAGTCTCCGTATTTGCTCTAATTTCTCGGATCTTTTCGTTGTGATCATTACGCGAGATATATGTGGGCGGTAGTAATATGTTGCCCATCTCTTCCCGGAATGTGCTCTCTCGTAATTTCGATAATAAACCTCTCCGTATTGCGTAACGCCTTTCTTGAAGTGTCCGCCACTGGAGCTTGTTCAGCATCTCCGTAACGCTCTCGCGCTGACTAAATGTCCCCATGACGAATCGCGCTGCTTTTCGCTGGATCATGTCTATCTCTTCTATTAATCCAACCTGGTAAGGGTCCCATACTGATGAGCAATACTCAAGAATTGGACGAACAAGCGTTTTGTAAGCTACTTCTTTCGTCGATGAGTCACATTTTCTTAGAATTCTTCCTATGAATCTCAACCTGGCGCCTGCTTTTCCCACTATTTGTTTTATGTGATCATTCCACTTCAGATCGCTCCGGATAGTAACTCCTAAGTATTTTACGGTCGTTACCGCTTCCAATGATTTACCACCTATGGCATAATCGTACTGGAATGGATTTCTGCCCCTATGTATGCGCATTATATTACATTTATCTACGTTTAGGGAAAGCTGCCAGCTGTCGCACCATTCATTAATCCTCTGCAGGTCTTCCTGGAGTACGTACGAGTCTTCTGATGTTGCTACTTTCTTGTAGACAACCGTGTCATCTGCAAATAGCCTCACGGAGCTACCGATGTTGTCAACTAAGTCATTTATGTATATTGTAAACAATAAAGGTCCTATCACGCTTCCTTGCGGTACTCCCGAAATTATCTCTACATCTGCAGATTTTGAACCGTTAAGAATGACATGTTGTGTTCTTTCTTCTAGGAAATCCTGAATCCAATCACAAACCTGGTCCGATATTCCGTAAGCTCGTATTTTTTTCACTAAACGTAAGTGCGGAACCGTATCAAATGCCTTCCTGAAGTCCAGGAATACGGCATCAATCTGCTCGCCAGTGTCTACGGCACTGTGAATTTCTTGGGCAAATAGGGCGAGCTGAGTTTCACATGATCTCTGTTTGCGGAATCCATGTTGGTTATGATGAAGGAGATTTGCATTATCTAAGAACGTCATAATACGAGAACACAAAACATGTTCCATTATTCTACAACAGATTGACGTAAGCGAAATAGGCCTATAATTATTCGCATCTGATTTATGACCCTTCTTGAAAATGGGAACGACCTGCGCTTTCTTCCAGTCGCTAGGTACTTTACGTTCTTCCAGAGATCTACGATAAATTGCTGATAGAAAGGGGGCAAGTTCTTTAGCATAATCACTGTAGAATCTTAAGGGTATCTCGTCTGGTCCGGGTGCTTTTCCGCTACTAAGTGACAGCAGTTGTTTTTCAATTCCGATATCGTTTATTTCAATATTTTCCATTTTGGCGTCCGTGCGACGGCTGAAGTCAGGGACCGTGTTACGATTTTCCGCAGTGAAACAGTTTCGGAACACTGAATTCAGTATTTCTGCCTTTCTTCGGTCGTCCTCTGTTTCGGTGCCATCGTGGTCAACGAGTGACTGAATAGGGGATTTAGATCCGCTTACCGATTTTACATATGACCAAAACTTTTTAGGGTTCTTGTTTAGATTGTTTGCCAGTGTTTTATGTTCGAATTCGTTGAATGCTTTTCTCATTGCTCTCTTTACGCTCTTTTTCGCTTCGTTCAGCTTTTCCTTATCAGCTATGATTCGACTACTCTTAAACCTATGATGAAGCTTTCTTTGTTTCCGTAGTACCTTTCGTACATGATTGTTATACCACGGTGGATCTTTCCCCTCGCTTTGGACCTTAGTCGGTACGAACTTATCTAAGGCGTACTGGACGATGTTTCTGAATTTTTTCCATTTTTGTTCCACATCCTCTTCCTCAGAAATGAACGTTTGATGGTGGTCACTCAGATATTCTGCGATTTGTGCCCTATCACTCTTGTTAAGCAAATATATTTTCCTTCCTTTCTTGGCATTTCTTATTACACTTGTAGTCATTGATGCAACCACTGACTTATGATCACTGATACCCTCTTCTACATTCACGGAGTCGAAAAGTTCCGGTCTATTTGTTGCTATGAGGTCTAAAACGTTAGCTTCACGAGTTGGTTCTCTAACTATCTGCTCGAAGTAATTCTCGGACAAGGCAGTCAGGATAATGTCACAAGAGTCTCTGTCCCTGGCTCCAGTTCTGATTGTGTGACTATCCCATTCTATACCTGGTAGATTGAAGTCTCCCCCTATTACAATAGTATGATCACGAAACTTCTTCACGACGTTCTGCAGGTTCTCTCTGAGGCGCTCAACTACTACGGTTGCTGATGCAGGTGGTCTATAGAAGCATCCGACTATCATATCTGACCCACCTTTGATACTTAACTTAACCCAGATTATTTCACATTCGCATTCGCTAATAACTTCACTGGATATTATTGAATTCTTTACTGCTATAAATACTCCTCCACCATTGGCGTTTATCCTATCCTTGCGGTATATATTCCATTCTGTGTCTAGGATTTCGTTACTGTTCACTTCCGGTTTTAACCAACTTTCCGTTCCTAATACTATATGCGCACTATTTCCTTCAATAAGAGATACTAATTCAGGAACCTTGCCCTGGATACTCCTGCAGTTTACCAATATTACGTTAACTTTTCCTGTTTTTGGTCTCTGAGGACGGACGTTCTTTATCAACGATGATAATGTTCTCTCTGGTAAGCCGTCAAGTATTTTATCGTTTCGCCCAAGGGGGGGTCCCTCTAACCTAAAAAACCCCCGTGTGCACGCCACACGTACTCTGCTACCCTAGTAGCTGCTTCCGGTGTGTAGTGCACGCCTGACCTGTCTAGGGGGGCCCTACAGTTCTCCACCCAATAACGGAGGTCGATGAATTTGCAACCATTATAGTCGCAGAGTCGTCTGAGCCTCTGGTTTAGACCCTCCACACGGCTCCAAACCAGAGGACCGCGATCGACTCTGGGCACTATGCTGCAGATATTAAGCTCAGCTTGCACTCCGCGTGCGATGCTGGTTGTCTTCACCAAATCAGCCAGCCGCCGGAAGGAACCAAGGATGGCCTCAGAACCCAAGCGGCAGGCGTCATTCGTTCCGACATGTGCTACTATCTGCAGCCGGTCACACCCAGTGCGTTCAATAGCTGCCGGAAGGGCCTCCTCCACATTACGGACGAGACCCCCCGGCAAGCACACCGAGTGCACACTGGCATTCTTCCCCGACCTACCCGCTATTTTCCTGAGGGGCTCCATAACCCGCCTAACGTTGGAGCTCCCTATAACTAATAGGCCCGCCCTCTGTGACTGTCGGGACCTTGCCGGAGAATCGGCCACTGGCCCAACAGGCGAGGCATCCTGTGGTGGCTCGGAAACGATGTCATCACCACTAGGAAGCACCCCGTACCTGTTGGAAAGGGGTAAGGCAGCTGCCACGCGGCCAGATCCCACCTTCGCCTTTCGGCCAGGCTCGCGCGAGCCCACCACTGTCCGCCATTCACCCTGGAGTGATGGCTGACCGGTAAGATGCTCACTGCCGGAAGACGCAGCGACATCAGGGGTTCCATGTGATTCCAAGGCCACCGAAGTAGGCATAGGTCTCACCACAGTTGCCCCAACGCCACTACGAGCCGACGCCTGCGTCTCGAGCTCGATGAGCCTAACAGACAGAGCCTCCACCTGCCCCCGAAGAGTGGCCAATTCTCCTTGCGTCCGCTCACAACAACCACAGTCCCTACACATGACTATGTTTACCCTACTCTATACGGTGACAAATTCCCAAGATAATCTTCTGATGAGCTACTCTGATAATCAAGAAACACTCACTGAAATACGAGACGCGAAAACTACGCTAGGTTTTCCCAGAAAAACTATTTAAAAGTTAAGCGCAGCAAATAAGTACAAAATAAATTTCTCTCCTAACGATCAAGAACTGTTAGTTTCTATGCAGAGCAGATAAACACAAATAGAATCCCTTCCTTAGTGGAAGGTCGTAAACAAAATGCAAAATAAACGCTTTATACAAACAGTACTCGCTGCTGCTGGTGCTCTCGCTCTGGCTGTCACAAGACAACTTACAATGCGCCTTACGACCTAACGAGTATGCTTGTCTCGCTTTCTTTGGTTTCCTGTCCTCTTTTCTGCTGAATGCTTTTTCCTTACTTCGCGGACAGTGTCATCGACCTGAGCCACTTGCGACACTTACTCTGCAGGCTGTCACTCTCTACTGGCGCCAGCATGTCACTAGGAGCGTATATGGACGTCAAGTTACCAACTGTCTCTCCTGGATTGGTGCCACAGCGTATGTAAGACTGTACGCCACAGCACATTCCACAAGAATACTGGTGTGACGGAGCCTAGAAAGGTTTGAAAAGCTACCGCCCAAGGCTCTGTACATTACGTGAGCTCTCTTTACTCACAAGACACACAGTCTGCCTTGGCGGAAGAGGCGCACGACTCACATGTGAAGTCCAGCCATCCGAAATTACCTCATACAAACCAAAAATTGTTATTTCAGTAAGTTACGAAAAATTGTCATTTCAGTAAAATGTGGCTTGTTTTTTCCTTGACATTTTATGAACAGTATCAGATTGTGTATCTAGAATACAGGGCGTAAATTTGAAGTTGACAAACCAGAATAACTCGAAAAATAAGATTCACACGAAAAAATATATAGAATCCAAAGTTGATTATTTTCGAGGGGGGCATCTGCTAGTGCTAAAATTAGCCCGCCACCCCAGCACCCTGGGCCTGGAGTAGGAGGCAACTTTAAAATTTCAAATGGGAACCTCCATTTTTTATAGCAGAATCAGATTCTACATAAAAAACTACGTACATTTCGCCTTAAACTTTTATTTTGATTCGTGGTAGTTGGTGCTGTAATTCGAGGAAATCCATGTTCTCATTTTTGCGTGGAAAATGGTTACGGATAAATAAAAAAATCCTTATTTACTTCTTAAATTTTGATTCGCTGAAACTAAAACTCTCGCTCTCTCCCCATAGGGTGGGATTTGAGAGAGAGGAATTAGAGTTTTAGAAATATAGACCACGAGACAAACAAAACTTATTCGAAACAGCGGACAAAATTAATAATTGGGTCAACATTTGTAAAACTCTAATTCCTCTTTATCAAGGCCCACCCTATGGGGAGAGAGGGAGAGTTTCAGCTTCAGCGAATCAAAATTTACGAAGTAAATAAGGATTTTTTTTATTTATCCGTAACCATTTCCCACGTAAAAATGAGAACATGGATTTTCTTGATATACAGCGCCAACTACCAAGGATGAAAACAAATGTTGAAGACAAAATGTACGTAGTTTTTTATGTAGAATCTGAATGTGCAACAAAAATGGGGGTTCCCACTCGAAATTTTAAAGTTGCCTCCCGCCCCACCCCCAGGGGGCTGGGGTGGCGGCCTGATTTTAGCACCAGCAAATGGCCCCCTCCAAAATAATCAATTTTAGATTCTACACATTTTTTCGTGTGAAGCTTACTTTTCGAGTTATTCAGGTTTACACACAGTATATTAAAAGTAGCTAATTACGAGAGGGACTTCAAATGTTTCTACTCTCCTTAGGCTGACATTAAAATTACTAGTTGAAACCAGTCGTAACCGACTTCTAATCACAGCAAGCTCAAAGTGCAAGTAGTGATAAAAACGCCACCATCGTCCCATGTTCGTTTTATCAAACAGCTCCTTGTCATCTGTTGTGATATTGGATTTTCATATTTGTTGGATTAAGAAAAGACTTGAGAGTGCGGACCAAGATTACCGTTTTTTAAACATGCAAACCTAAAGAAAACAGTAGCACCCTTCTTTCCGAGAGCTTGGTTATAGTCACAAAAATTTAACAAGTGGAAAAAGTCAGTGAATAATTTAGAGGGATCTAACAGATCTCTCTCATCATTAGCGAGTTCAATTTCAGAATTGTCTATCTGGTGCTTTTACCTTTCCTAGCGCCAAACTGATCGTGACCTAAGAAATCCTCATTTTTATTTATTTTTTCACAGCGAAGTATGAAATGATTCGTAGTGATGCAGCACCTGCTGTAGCTCTGGTTATTTCCAGTCACAAAGAAACTAAATCAAGAATGTTTTGGAACACTGTTCCAGGAATCAGCCATCTAACAATATTATAATTTGTATATTAAACACAGTCTTGGTCGCATGTAAGTTGTTACTCTTTATTTGTGGCTGACCGGTTTCGATCTACTACAGAGATCATCATCAGATGTACATTCGTTGGTGACAGTAGGAACCTCTGGCGTGGAGAGGACCTGTCGCTGCTGGCAATGAGAACACTGCTGGTCAGTGTTACTTTTTAGAACGATATTTTCACTCTGCAGCGGAATGCGCGCTGATATGAAACTTTCTGGCAGATTAAAACTGTGTGGCGGACCGAGACTGGAACTAGGGACCTGGAGCACTAGCCCGCGAGTGGCAAAGGTCCCGAGGTCTAGTCTCGGTCCGGCACAGAGTTTCAATATGCCAGAAAGTTTCATATCAGCGCACACTCCGCTGCAAAGTGAAAATCTCATTCTGGAAACATCCCCCAGGCTGTGGCAAAGCCATATCTCCACAGTATCCTTTCTTCCAGGAGTGCTAGTTCTGCAAGGTTCGCAGGGGAGCTTCTGTGAAGTTTGGAAAGTAGAAGACGAGGTACTGGCAGGAGTAAAGCTGTGAGGACGGGGCGTGAGTCATGCTTGGGTAGCTCAGATGGTAGAGCACTTGCCCGCGAAAGGCAAAGGTCCCGAGTTCCTGTGTTACTTTAGCAGTGTAGTGAGCAGTGTTGTCAACACCAGCACAGACGGGCCTGCTCCAAGCCAGTGATTCCTACTATCACCAAGGAATGTACATCTGATGATTGTCTCTCCAATAGATCGAAACCGGTCAGCCACACATAAACAGCTTATATGCGACCACGACTGTGTTTACTGAATAAAGAAAATCAAACTTCTGGCCGCGTTGACCAGCACGCAAATGGAAGACTCTTACAGAAGGACAGTTTTTTAATCTTTAGTTTACAGATTAATGAGTCCCTTTACCTAGTGGTGAGTTACCACTCTGCTGTAGGTCAACACCCACAGCATACGCGCTGTTTGTTTTATCGCGGAGGAGTGACGCGCGCAAATTCTGCACGTCAGCCGCGAGCCGCTTCGACGCGTCGTCTGATATTATCGCACAGCGGGACAGTGCAACACAGCAGGGCGCTGAATTGTGGGCTTGGTTTCGGAAATTATGCCGCAGAGCGCGCGCCGATGCGTCGCGGAGGTGACCGGAGCACGTATAACGCTTACTCTTGCTGGTCGCGGGATGACAAACGCCGCGCACCGCTGGAGCTGTGAATTATCCTGAGAGCAGTCGCTGCACCGCGCTGACACGCCACACACGAAACTCGGAGGCCGGCTCAGGTGACTGTGATTTCTGGCGCCACCAACGTCATGTGAGCGCATTTGCATCTGATTTTACTCAGTTAGCGTCACAAAGCGCGAGAACCTGAGAGCTTATATTTAAGTGCTGGTGCTATCACCATTCATAGTTTTCACCACAGGTTAATGGTCCAGAAATATGTGCACTTACACATTTGGACAACTGGTGCGTCTTACTCTGTACTCTTACTACTTTTACCGAGCGAGGTGGCGCAGTGGTTAGCACACTGGACTCGCATTCGGGAGGACGACGGTTCAATCCCGTCTCCAGCCATCCTGATTTAGGTTTTCCGTGATTTCCCTAAATCGTTTCAGGCAAATGCCGGGATGGTTCCTTTGAAAGGGCACGGCCGATTTCCTTCCCAATCCTTCCCTAAACCGAGCTTGCGCTCCGTCTCTAATGACCTCGTTGTCGACGGGACGTTAAACACTAACCACCACCACCATCTTACTACTTTTGTTTTTAGGAAATTACTGTTTTCCTTTCGACTTTCCATCAGAATTTCCGGCTTTGTTTCCTATATTTCTTACCCATTGAGAGACGCCCTCATGTCTTACTCACACTGTGGCATGAAGCAGTCAGGCCTGCAAGATGAGTGGTCTGCCAAGCGAGTGCATCTATTCTTATTTCTCGAGTAACATCAATGACTGATTATGAGCTCTAGTACCCACAATTAGGCTACAAATTATTCTCCTGTTTGAATATTACGCTAAAGAAACGGACAACGCACATCTGACTATTAGGAATTTACACAACTCTGATTGTTCACCACGCTCTGGCAGTACCACGTTTTCATTCTTACCCAACACGTGGCCATCGCACTGAATGTGAACGGCGCACACATTATAAATTCTGGATATCATGACTACACACTATTCGAAGAACAAGCCCACCAATCTTTTTCTTTTCACTATCTTTTTTTATTCCGATAAATTCTATAATGATTCAAAGATAACCTAAACACATCATTACAATTTATACAACAATTACACATGAGAAACTCCGCTCAGTGGGCATGGCTTTACATTGGTGATTCTCTATCTTATGGTCTCGTAATTATCTAACGCTACAGTGCACTTTCTGGATAGGATGGTGGATTTTTTGCTATATCTCACACTGCGACTCTCACACCCATAATCACGAAAATTCACTCCAGACCGAGCGGTACAGAAAGGAACATGCATAACCCACTGCCTCTGAACCTATCTTGCTACTCTCCCATGCAAACCACACATACTTAAATTACATGAAATACATCACACTAGGAACATATAATACGTCACGAAGAGTAGTCACAACGTTAGAATCACTTCACTTTCAGCTTTCCCACTTCAATTAGTATTCATCCCAGTTTCGCACGACACTGCCCCACATCGTAACTTTTCTTTCCTACTACGAACTCTGGAGGATATATGGACGTCTTCCTGTACAATGCAAGCCAAGTGGCTTTGCTGGATAGACGGCTGACTCACCTTGCTTCTCTCTCAGAGTATTATAGTTTGAATCAAGCGTCACACGGAAACATAACACGCAAAGTAATATTAAGATCATATTCCTCACACACGCGAGTCCTCAACTGATACCTTGGGCGAGTACTTCTCTTTATCCTTTGTTTCATACACAGATTGAGCCTCACACCGTACTCACCACGTGGAAGTGCTCGTCTATAATTTCAAGTCCTACACACGCCATTTCTTAAATATTTCCAACTTATAGTACACACACCAGTAACTCAGCTTAACTTTAACACTCAGAGGTATTTCAACTTAGTACTAGCACTCACAAGTATTCCAACTTATTGCTACACGTGGTTTCATTGTGACCGTTGGTCACTTCCGAAGATTACTACGATCCCCTTAATATTACGTGCCTGTCATTTAATTCTCCCCCTAAAAGTTCCTGAAATAGAGAAATTATTATTCCAAATTACTTTTAAGTATTTCAAATGCATACCATTTTTTCCACTCTTTTGTCTTTACAGAGCACACCTAAGACAGATCTTACCAACACAAGATCCAGTGCCAGAGTGCTGAAACACGGCCGTTCTTCAGGTCATCTCGCACCTACGCCGAGTTGAAGGAGCACCACGCTACCGTATTGGTCAGCAACATTTCAGGCCCTCAAAGCTCAGGTAAATTTCATCTCTTTGGTTCCTTCAAAGGTGACCAAAGGACCGTCTAAAAGATGATCATATATTCACTATCTGCGGTTAGCAGACGACCATACATTCATTCATTTCACAGATGTTGTGGGTTGGCAGGAGAGCCAACACCGGGTTACTAGAGGAGGCCGAAAGGCAGGCGTTTTAGCTCATGCAGGCTGGCGTGAGGTCTGGAACAGGACAAGGAAATTAGAATGTAGAAAAACGAACGTAGCCGATGGAATACTTAACTTTAATCCATTAATGATGAGCATCGCTCTTGACGGTACATGATTACAGTATCAATAGTAACTGGTACTGGCGCCTTGCTAGGTCGTAGCAAATGACGTAGCTGAAGGCTATGCTAACTATCGTCTCGGCAAATGTGAGCGTATGTTGTCAGTGAACCACCGCTAGCAAAGTCGGTTGTACAACTGGGGCGAGTGCTAGGAAGTCTCTCTAGACCTGCCGTGTGGCGGCGCTCGGTCTGCAATCACTGCTAGTGGCGACACGCGGGTCCGACGTATACTAACGGACCGCGGCCGATTTAAAGGCTACCACCCAGCAAGTGTGGTGTCTGGCGGTGACACCACAGTTTTCACCAAATTGGATATAGGGATTTATTTTGTGGGAGTGCACATGTGATCAATTAAATCAATAAATTGTCGTTCTTTCCTGCATTGGTATCCGGCTTCGGTGTATTAAGTGAAATTGAGTTAATATTACAAAAAATATGTTGTCATGACAAGAATAACGAAGAATGTTGTACCTATTTTCAATGTCGGACGGTACTGTACCCTTTCACCATGTATACTATCCAGTCACATTAATGTGACCACCTGTCAAATAAATGAGAAGCCACCTTTTACAGGGCTGATCGCTGCAACACATGTGAACCGTGCCCGACTCGGGCTCGTGCCGTTTATTACTTGACATCACGTCTTTGCGGTACTGCCGTCCCGATTATTATCCGATTTACTAACGTCGCTAAGTTTCTGGCCTGCCTGCTCATGAGTGGCAGCAGCAGCGCTATCGATAAGAGCACTGTCGTACTATCTTTGGAGCGACCGATAGTACACTCCTGGAAATTGAAATAAGAACACCGTGAATTCATTGTCCCAGGAAGGGGAAACTTTATTGACACATTCCTGGGGTCAGATACATCACATGATCACACTGACAGAACCACAGGCACATAGACACAGGCAACAGAGCATGCACAATGTCGGCACTAGTACAGTGTATATCCACCTTTCGCAGCAATGCAGGCTGCTATTCTCCCATGGAGACGATCGTAGAGATGCTGGATGTAGTCCTGTGGAACGGCTTGTCATGCCATTTCCACCTGGCGCCTCAGTTGGACCAGCGTTCGTGCTGGACGTGCAGACCGCGTGAGACGACGCTTCATCCAGTCCCAAACATGCTCAATGGGGGACAGATCCGGAGATCTTGCTGGCCAGGGTAGTTGACTTACACCTTCTAGAGCACGTTGGGTGGCACGGGATACATGCGGACGTGCATTGTCCTGTTGGAACAGCAAGTTCCCTTGCCGGTCTAGGAATGGTAGAACGATGGGTTCTATGACGGTTTGGATGTACCGTGCACTATTCAGTGTCCCCTCGACGATCACCAGTGGTGTACGGCCAGTGTAGGAGATCGCTCCCCACACCATGATGCCGGGTGTTGGCCCTGTGTGCCTCGGTCGTATGCAGTCCTGATTGTGGCGCTCACCTGTACGGCGCCAAACACGCATACGACCATCATTGGCACCAAGGCAGAAGCGACTCTCATCGCTGAAGACGACACGTCTCCATTCGTCCCTCCATTCACGCCTGTCGCGACACCACTGGAGGCGGGCTGCACGATGTTGGGGCGTGAGCGGAAGACGGCCTAACGGTGTGCGGGACCGTAGCCCAGCTTCATGGAGACGGTTGCGAATGGTCCTCGCCGATACCCCAGGAGCAACAGTGTCCCTAATTTGCTGGGAAGTGGTGGTGCGGTCCCCTACGGCACTGCGTAGGATCCTACGGTCTTGGCGTGCATCCGTGCGTCGCTGCGGTCCGGTCCCAGGTCGACGGGCACGTGCACCTTCCGCCGACCACTGGTGACAACATCGATGTACTGTGGAGACCTCACGCCCCACGTGTTGAGCAATTCGGCAGTACGTCCACCCGGCCTCCCGCATGCCCACTATACGCCCTCGCTCAAAGTCCGTCAACTGCACATACGGTTCACGTCCACGCTGTCGCGGCATGCTACCAGTGTTAAAGACTGCGATGGAGCTCCGTATGCCACGGCAAACTGGCTGACACTGACGGCGGCGGTGCACAAATGCTGCGCAGCTAGCGCCATTCGACGGCCAACACCGCGGTTCCTGGTGTGTCCGCTGTGCCGTGCGTGTGATCATTGCTTGTACAGCCCTCTCGCAGTGTCCGGAGCAAGTATGGTGGGTCTGACACACCGGTGTCAATGTGTTCTTTTTTCCATTTCCAGGAGTGTATTTACGGGTCATGGTGTTCGGTGAGTTCAGTCGGGACGGAGCGCCACTGAGATCCGGACAACCAGTACTCGTCTACCGGTGGCGACACACATGTGCTATCCGACGGATGGAGACTGGAGCGGGAACGACCGTTGGTTGGTCGTTCGGTGGTCGTCTCATCGGGCGACGTGTATTTGGTCTTTTGACCGTTTCTGGGCTTCGTCTGTCGGTCATCTTGCCGAACGTGTGTCGGTTCCTTCCTTGTGCAGAAATGTTAGGTGGCCAATTAGCAAGTGTTCCCTCTGCATGGTTGGGTCCGAGCCAGTGTGTCCGGATCGTCGTGTCTCCGAGTTCCGAACGGACATCAAGGAGTCGGGATGGAGCTGCAGCCAAGACTCGCCCTGCCATTGCCGACACACATGACTGGAGTGGGGATGACCTTGGTTGGTCGTTCGGTCGGTCCTCTCATCGGACGACCTGTATTTGGTCACTAACCGCTTGTCTCGCATTCTGATTCGTCCTTGTTGTTCCTCAGTGATTGCTTTTAGGATTGTTCCAGTTCTTGTGGAAGTGTTTTCGTGGAACTGTGTCTCGCTTGTGTGGTTTCGACTGAGCAGTTATTTTAATGCTGACTGCGTGCTGGAATAGGCAGTCGGTCGGTTGGGACAGAGCACCGAGGAAGTCTCCGCGGCGATGGCAATAGCGTAGAGTTCCACAGTGTGTTTTTCCTCGCCTTGTAGATGCTGTCCGGCACGGCGTGTAGTTCGACAGCCCTTGGTGTTGTTCATATATTCTTCAGGGGTTGTTGTGCCTTGGCTATATTTAGACACCAATATTTGAAGACGTAGTGCTGCGGGTATCTTCGTACTCGCTGACATTTTCCGTTATCGTGCCGTTGGTCGGTCGGAATGGAATTGATTAGGTTGTTGGCCGGTCCATAAGCCATCCCTGGGTCGGGTTCCCATCCGATTATTTAATCTTACTTTTGGCTGCCTGTCTCACCTAACCTTACGTTAGAGTTACCTCCTCAGGCTAACCCTTGGAACACTTTCGAGCACCATTGTTCTGTTGGTTTTAAATTGTGATTTTCTTTTAGTCTGAAACTGCGCGAGGCCTTCAGCCGTCTATTAGTTTAGTTCGTTTTTTAAAATAGGGCATTCAGCCGACTTAAACAGCTTTCAAGATTGATTTGCTTAAAACTAATTTTAAACAGGAGATTTGGCTCCATTTGAAATCTTTGTTATCCAGGCCTTAGGCCTTCAGTTCTTCTACGTCCAGTGAGTGGCCTTCAGCCAAGTATTGATGTAAAATTTTTTATTAAAGTAAGGCCTTCTGCCTCGTGAATCCCTTAAAGCAATTTTTAAGAACTTGTGTTCAGGCTTTCAGCTGTATTGTTTTTTTTAATCCTTTTAAGGGCATGTGTGATTAAGTGAGTATAGGAAATAAAGTTTGTGTGTTTTGTGCAACTGACAGTAATTGATTTTGGCCCCTTTCCACAACCATAACCTGATCCGTTCTGTCCTGAGAACCACCAGATTTCAACGTGCAGGAAGAAGGTCGTCGAGGTTCTGTGAGGTACCGACAGCGATATGGAGCTATGCCGACTCCAGTGGCCAGAACAACCCAATCGAGGTAGTCTCTCAGATTCTCGACTGGTTTTAAATTCGGTGAGTCAGGTGGCCAGGGGCGTAAGGTAAACTCATTCCGGTGCTCCTCGAACCAGACACATATAATGCGAGTTGGTATCACGTTGTATCGGTCTGCTGGAAGATGGCACCATACCGAGGAAACACGAACCGTACGTAGGCGTGGACATGATTTCCAAGGATAGATGCAGGTTTGTGTTGATCCATTGTGTCTTCTAGAATGACAAGATCATACAGGGAATGCGGCGAAAACATTCCCCATACCACAACGCTCCTTCCTGGTTGCCGATATTTCCTTCCAGAAGTTTCAGTTCATACAGACCATCGGCCATCTGTCCGATGGAGCATAACACGTGGTTCATCCAATCCGCCGACGTCCAGTTGAGGTACTGGCCTGGAAATTCCAGCCTTCGTCGTCGATGAACAGCAGTCAGCATGGATTCATAAAACAGACGCCTGCTATGGAGGCCCGTACCCAGCAACGTTCGGTAAACAGTCTTTGAGGAGCCACTGTTGTTCATCTCGACGATCAGGGGCTCACCTGTTGCACATCTAGTCGCCCGCACATATCTTCACAGCCATCGTTAACCCCTGACATCTATGAGTCGTGGTGCACCACAGTTGCCACGTTGCCGGTTTTGGACAGTGCCATTTTACCATGGACGCTATACTTGGACCCACGGCACCACGCGAACGGTTTAGAAACACAGCCGTCACATTAATTTGACTCGACCGTGTGTAAGTATATTGGCCAGTACATTCAACATGTCTCTTACGTCCGCCGAGAAGTGCTCTGTGGCTCCCAAACCCGAGCATTTCTGCACCTTCACCTTGCACTGTGTCCACCCCGCCGGCCGCGGTGGTCTCGCGGTTCTAGGCGCGCAGTCCGGAACCGTGCGACTGCTACGGTCGCAGGTTCGAATCCTGCCTCGGGCATGGATGTGTGTGATGTCCTTAGGTTAGTTAGGTTTAAGTAGTTCTAAGTTCTAGGGGACTGATGACCACAGCAGTTGAGTCCCATAGTGCTCAGAGCCATTTTTTTGTGTCCACCCCTGATAGCTGAGTGGTCAGTGCGACGGAATGTCATACCTAACGGCCCGGGTTCGATTCCCAGTTGGTTCGGAGATTTTCTCCGCTCAGGGACTGGATATTGTGCTTATCATCATCATTTCATCCCTATCGGCACGCAAGTCGCCGAAGTGGGGTCAACTCGAAAGACTTGCACCAGGCGAAGGTCTACCCGACGGGAGGCCCTCGCCATACGGTATTTCCATTTTACCTTGCACTGTAATTCCTCTTCGGAATTTTCCTTCCACTTCTTTCATTGCCTCTTCTCCCTATAAGTTGAATAAAAGTTGTAATGGAAATGAGCGTTTGGTGTCTTTGGCCGGGAGGCTCCTTACGGCGCAAATAATAGGGTAATCACCGACCTTTTAACGCGAACGTCTCTTTCTTGACCTTCTGCTTTTCCTACTCTCATCTGGTTTTCTCATTAAATCCTGTCGAACCTTTGCCGCTATGATGTATAGAGCAACTATAAATGATTTATTCGCTTTCAGAATTCTATATTTCCCAAAGTAGTACATGTACAAATATTATTGATGCATGAATAGAACCGTAAACTCATTCTGCCCACCAGTTGGCGCTACGATTAAAGTGTCTTGACACTATAGCGACAAAGCAAAAAAAAAAGTGTGTTTTTGTGTTTTGGTATATGAGATGTGTGTATCTGTTACAACAGCTCAACGTGCATTCAGAAGGAATTATGGAAAATAGCCGCCATGAGCATTGTGTTTTGACACCGACAGTTTAGGGACATTTGTTATATGTGGAGACAGAGAAGTACCTATCAGTTGTGCAAGATGGAACCGTGTAGAGGGTGAGTGGAAGTAGCGGAGTAGTAAAAAAAAATCAACGGTCCGGGCAAGCCACGAACTTGGAATACCACATCAAACCGCGCGGAAGATTCTTAGGATGGCGGTTACATTTCTAGCCGGAAGATTAAGGCCAGCGTCTTCAGTTCTGCATCACAATACAAGACGTATCTGATGACGAACATTTCGCCTCCATGCTGATACTCGACCACGAAGCGACCGTCTGTTTATGTCGAAAAGTTATTCGCCACAATGGGAGACTGTGGGGCACTGAAAATCCCTCATAAATTGTGGTACATGAATGACATTCGCCGAAGGTTAATTTTTCTGTGCAGTCCTTATCTGCACTTACATGACTACTCTGTAATTCACACATAAGTGTCTGGCAGAGCGTACATCGATCTATCTTCAGACTGTACCTCTACCGTTCCACTCTCTAGCAGTATGTGGGAAAAAATGAAGGCTTATACCTATCAGTATGAGGTCTTATTTCACTATTTTATTATGATGATCATTTCTCCCTATGTAGATTGGCACCAACAAAATATTTTCACATTCAGGGGAGAAAGCTGGTGATTGCCATTATATGGAAAGATATCGCCGCAGTGAAAAACTCATTTGTTTCAATCATTGTCTTCCAAATTAGCTTATCATACCCGAGCTGCTCTTGTTTGGACTTTTTCGATGTCCTCCGTCAATCAAATGTGTGTGTGTATTCCTAAGGGACCAGACAGCTGAGGTCGTCGGTCCCTAGACTAACACACTACTTGAACTAACTTGAGAGGTGGCAGGAGCCCCCTCTCATACTTCTATCTTAGTCTGAGTAATCAGTTTTTCCTCTCTAATTGCATGCAGTGAAAAGTTGCTATTCCTTCACACGTGGACTTCCCACGCAGCGTCTTTCGTCACCTGGGTTGTCCGGTGACAGGTGAGTTCTGCTGAGCTTGAAAGGGTTAAGCCGACAGGTGTGAGGGAGTCGAGTGGATGCTTTCCAGACGCCGACATTGTCATAAGAGCGGGAGCGACACGCCGAAAGGTGCCAGAAGGAGCGGCTGGGCTAGAGGTTCCGTTACTTCACAGAAACTTAGTGAAAACACTATCTGGCGGGCTACCAGCGAGGCGTGGGAATGACTTGTGTTCCCAGGCAGTCTTGGCGGGCAAATTCCCGCGTTTTCTGCAAAATCGTAACTGTGGTTGGCTTGCTCAGGGCATAGCTCCGTGACGTAGCAAAATCGGCGCAGAAATTGGCGCCATGAATCTCCATTGGTGGACTAGTAGGGCTTTGGCAACAGAGTGGAATTTTCCGGCGGTTTTCGAGTTGCTGATTGGAATGTTTAACCATGGCCACTGTCGTGGGGGCGGGAATGTTCGGTGTTCGGCTAGTACGCGTGCTCTGGAGGGAGTCAGCTCTCGCCTTTCGGTCGGAGTGGGTTACAAGACTGAGCTCTCACTGCTCTGGACAGCCTGCCTTCCGTTGGCTGCCTAATATACTTTCATTTAATTGTAACTGTTTGACGAAGTTGCTGGATTTCGACTTCAATGTAACTTTCTGTGTACAGTTGGCAATTGAGCGTTCTGCGTACAAGTGGCCTATGTTGTACGTCTTGAGCAGTTTTGGCTAAAGTTTACTGTATCAGAGTTACTGTGTGACTTCGCTTGTTAAAATCAATCAATGTACCATCAGTGATTGTGTGGCAAGCCTTCTTCGTCTCCCTCAGAGGCGCATTTGTATTGCTAGGAAGTCTCTAGCCTGCAATAACCAGACCAGGATAATATGTTTCGGGCTATACTCGCGACATTATCATCACCACTATGGGACGTCGAAGTAACCAGCCATCGCCTCCGGTACGCCAGATCACGTTTTTGCAGTTAAGAAGACAGCTTGGTAATGTATGTCCGCAGCACCGGCAGATTAGGGAATTTTGCTAGGTGATAATCAGAGCTCAGCAGATCGCGCATGTTCGTCTTTTTCTAACTTTGTTCTGTCTTGGGTGTTCATTGTCTGAGTTCTCACTACTGTAGCAGCAATTAATGTTGGGTTGGCTGTGTGTTTCTCATAAGATTTGAGCTGCAAGGAATTGGCTTCACATCTAGTTTAGGGACAACTTCACCTTCACAGCATTTATTTGAGTATCCAATTTGAGCCAATTTGATGTATTGTAAATGTTTCATGTGTTTTGTTTATTATTTTGAGTTTAGTCATAATAAATCATATTGTTATTTTGGACAAAACTTTCATTCTGTTAATCGGTAGAGCAACCCTTTCATTTCTCACTACGTTAATGAAACTTTCCTTTATTTAACTTATTTATCAAATTAAATTGTTGCAAGTGCCAAACTCTTTTCTACTCCACTTGCAGGGTCGATTACAGTCAGTTCGCGTTTCTTTTCAATCAGTGTGCAACAGCAAAAGTCGGAGTTAGAATAGGGGTGGCTTAGACCATCATTTATATATGAAGATTCTAGAAGAATTTAGTGTTAAAAACACTGCTAGCCCCGGCACCTCGCAAACGTACGTCAAGAACAACACACAAATTCACTCCCGAGGAAGGACTCGAACCTCCGGCAGAATGTGCCCCGCAATCCGTGACATGGCGCCTGAAACCGCGCGGCCACTCCGCACGCCCCTCCGTCAATCCTATCTGGTGAGGATTCGACAAAGCACAGCAGTACTCTAACAGAGGACGAACAAGCGTAGTGCAGGTAGTTTCTTTACTGGACCGATTGCATCTTCTAAGCGTTCTGACAATGGTTTGCCTTTACCAAAATATTTTTTATTCGATCGTTGCAATTTAAGTTTTTAGATATAATAATTTCTAGGTATTTGGTCGAATCGACAGCTTTTAAATTTGTTTGATGTACCGTGCAACCGAAATTGAACGTATTTCTTTCCGTACTCTTGTGGGTGACGTCACACTGTTCCTTATTCAGAGACAATTGCCACTTTTTGCAGCATACATATATCGTGTTACAGGCGAAGCGGTATGAGCCGTTTTCCTTCTGTGGGAAGACACTAGAGGATACCTCTTACCTTGACATGCAGCAGTTGCAGTTGTTTCCACATATGACTGCTGATTCCTAGAATTTCATCTTCTAACAAGACGGAACACCCCCTTAGGGGAGTATCGATGTTCGTCGCTAATTCAAAGACCAACTTCCGCATCGCTGGATTCGGCGTAGTGTGAAGGTGATGTGGCTTTGTTGTCTCGGCTCCCCAGGTCGTCTGAGCTACCCCTCGTGCCTTTTTCCTTTGTGGGTGAGTCATGAACCGTGTTTCCATACCATCACTGCCATGAACTGAGCTCACTGAACGCATCAATGCTGCTGTGGTGACCATTGACTGGATGCTATTACAAAGGGCTTGGAATGAGTTTGCCTGCCGCTCTGACGTATGTCGCGCGACGAGAGAGGCCCTCATGGAACATTTTTAATGTGGCAAATGCAAGCTTGGTGTGTTTACAGTTTTATTCGTGCATCAATGATATTTGTACATATAATACTTTGGAAAATATAGAGTTTTGAAACGAATGATTCATTTATAGCAGCTTTTTAATTAACTCGGCAAAAATAGTGAAAAAGTCCGGAAGAACCAAGCCAAGAACGCTTGCTCGTAAAATTAAAATTGTTCTATCATGTACGTTCTTCCCATGCTCATTTAGGGTGGATGCGATTGGATAGGCGACGAGATTGTCACACGCCCTGGTTTCTTTCTCGGTTAGGCTCCAGCATCTTCATTTCTTCTTCTCGTATATCAAACGACTATCGCTTTCCTGAAACAGCAATACCTGACACGGGGCTCCTTAAATGCACATTGTGCGAGACACTAAATGTTTCCCCATCTCGTTCCCCATTTCAGCCGTGTGACCCAAACTACCCACTAAACTGAATCTTGTCCAAAATCATTCTGCGTTCAAGAGGCGCCTAAAGCCTCATCCTTGTTCGTCGCCTGTCTTTCTTCAGTCCACCAGCGAACCAGTATGTCTATGAGTTTGTCAAGACTACACGTTTTCCCCATCCCTACCTTTTTCGTTTTTCTTTCTTGCGTCTGATCTGCTAACCTTATCCTGAGCTTGTCAGCCTCTTCTGCAAATCTGATCCCCTCTATGAGCTGTCCTAAATTACTGTTATGCGTCATTACTCATATTTGACAAAAACTTGAAGAACAGTTAATTAGACTGAAGTACAATCAATTTATTATTATTATTTACTGCTCAGTTATGACGCATATTCTAGCTATTATGTTTATATTTATTTTAGTGAAAATTACGTTTCATTTATTATGTACATTGTAGCGATCACTATACATGTTATTACTTTAATACTTATAATTGTTATTGAACTCGCTGTAATATTCACTGTAAATGTAGAGTACAAAATAATAATAATAAAACGAACCTTGTAACGATCACTATATCTGTTGTTAGTATAATATTTGTAGTAGACGTGGAAATGATTGCAATATGCACTGGAAAAGAAGAGTAAATAATAGTAATAATAATGAAAATAGTAGTTACTATATGATATATCACTTTAATTGACTCTGATACCACACTTCCTCATTACATTTGTACCGTACGTGAGTAGTGACACATAACAGGAACTGATGGCAGTGTTGTACGCGGAATCAAAACTGGAGAAGGTCATCAGTTCGGAGAAGAGTGAGAAATAGTAGGATAAGGTTAACAGATGAAATGGAAGAAAGAAATCCGAAACACACTGCATGACAAAAGAATTGGAGCACAGAAAAAGGGAGGAGAAAACGGTACGAAGCTTCACAGGCTGAAAGCGTATCTGATCTTATTTCAATGATTACAAAATCGAGTCGCATCTACAAAGAACTTGGCATTATGAACACGCTTATCACTATGACGTTGCAACCTCCTCTGGACTGGATCCATGCAAGGACTCAGGAGTTGTATCCTCTCCTGTGGCAAACTATCCACGATTATCGTAACTGATCCTTGTCATACTGGATATTGACACTTGGACCGAGTCGACAATCGAGCTGCTCCCAAACATATTCTACTGTGGACTGATCTGTTCATTCTGAGAGTCCCGGGACTACCTCAACATCACACACGCAGATCATAAAGACACGTCTCATGTAAGGACACGTGTCAGGTGTGCCCTGCTAAAAATTTGCAACACAAACTTGCACGAGGACGCAGGATATCCGTGACATATCGTTTTGCCGTAAGAGATACCTCAACGACTACTTGTGTGACTTGAAGTCGTACCCCACACTATAAGACCAGGACTAACACCACTGCGCCTCTCGAAAATGGTGAAAGAATGGCAACTTTCTTCTGGTCTTCTCCATTCGCGCCGACAGTGGTAGTCGGAGTAGTGCCGGACCACAGTTGTCATAGGTCACCAGTCCATATTTCCCGGTCATGGCACCACTCCATATGCAGTAATTTGTTTTTTCGGTGTTAAGGACAGCCTGAGAATGTAACGGAAATTCCCTAATCTGGCTGCTGCTAGTTTCCTGCCTGTCGTGCGAGAAGCCACAGAATGTGACAGGGAGTCCAATACCAGTATCCTGGCAGAAGGGGCTACGACGTGAAATGTATACAATAAGGCGACCCTCCTTTTTAATGGTCAGACGTGTTGAACTGCGATCGTGCAGTCCAAAGTCGGGCCAGTGTAACATTCGAACGCGCCACATACCTGCAAATCCCACTATTCGACCAGCTCGCCAAATGGAGACCCTAAGTTAGCTCCCTGCCAAGTGCTGACAACGTTATCTCAAACAACATTAATGCACGCTGGTGATCGTTCTATGTGTCACAGAGAATTATAACTCTGATTATTTCCATATCTGCCGATGCTGTGCAGGTGTGCGAA